>NC_088396.1:29585577-29693077 GCF_034236695.1 Oncorhynchus nerka | reverse complement strand
GACATATAAGGTAGTAGATCTGCATCTGACAAACTGCTATCTGGTAAAGTATTTTTGTATTATTTTTTATTCAACTATTTATTTATAAAACGTGATACCGTCATTGGCAGCTGTAAGATGAATCCCAACTTAGAACACAGCAACCTTTTGTCTTACACTGTCTAGTGCGTTTAGAGGTGAAGAACACCAACTACAGATACACATGCTTGTTTCAGCATCTCGAAGACTAAATTCAACGTAGAATCAGTTTAACAGGTGTCAAACTGATTATTTTACTATTGTAACATGCAGTGGGAAGAGTTCTATTGCCCCTGTCAGGAGCCCAAGCTTTTGCCATAAATGGTAGAATTCTCATCTGTGGACCACACAAGCTTTAGATTGTGTTCTGCTGAGGCACTTGTCTCTCTCTACATTGATCAGCTACACTGTTGACCAGGGTGGGATTATTTCTATATGCCTATGGGGCCTGGGCACGCCCATGCTCCTAGAGACAAGGGGGAATACTGAAGCATGAGTTGATGACAGTTCTATAGTCTCCATCAAAGGTCCAGGCTTTTGACATAGATGGCAAAGCTCTCATGTTTGGAATGAAACATTGTTAGATTGTGCCCTCCATGGTTGATATACATTGATTGGCAGGTTACACTATATTTAGATGCTTAAAATACTGACTGAGACACCTTTGCTACTTGTCTCCGTACTCAATAAATGGTGAAACTAGTTTGAATGCATATGCATGAAATGTACATTATGGAAAACATGTCTCCCACTCAATTAGCAGAATAATGAACGGTTTGGCAAGATTTTGGCACTGTCAACTTTTAGAAGGTTAGTAGGAAAAATAATAATTTTAACTAAATATACTCACATTCACTGAACATTAAGTATTTGAAACTCATTCAATTCCCAACTGCTTTTCATATAATCCTACAGGTATCATTCTCCATACCTTACTGTATATTCCAATGCATCCAACATTATGTTTGCCATGATATTGGGCAGCTGCTATTTGATGACTTATCTGGTTTAGAATTCCTATTGCAGAGCACATTGTACAACTATGTTTTAGAGAAGATTGTACTGCAATGTATGCTATATGTGTAGCCTATGCCATATGTATTTTCAAATATGCATTTTAGCATACATGACACACACACACACACACACACACACACACACACACACACACACACACACACACACACACACACACACACACACACACACACACACACACACACACACACACACACACACACACACACACACACACACACACACACAAACACACACACACACACACACACACACACACACACACACACACACACACTCAACCCCTTTCCCCCACAACATCCATAGACTCTCAGCAGTTGCATCATCTCAGAGCCCAACTCAAGACAGGTCTTGATTTATGAATGCATATACAGTTGCTGTATGAGAAGGGCTGCAAAACTGAACAAAAAATGGGCAGAAATTGGGAGATTTGATTAACCATTGTCATGTCCTAGGTGATGGAGGTCAGATATACCCCGTTACCCTGAAACCCTAAAACACCCACACATGGTCCCCGTAGTGACCATATTCACAAGTATCTCTGTGCAGTCAGACCTTTGATTTTGTGCCACCAGGGTCACAATAATATGCCCCCTCTCTGAATGTCCGAGTGTGACCCCTTCCCCATGGGTTACTGCAGCTAGTGTTGCCAGCACTGCCACTGCCTGGGTGGGGGCACCCCACCGGAATCCCCACCGGCTAGGTACAAGGTTGTCAAGGTTCTCATTAGCAGCTTTGAGAATTTCCTTGTATATTATGGACTCTCATCAGGGGGCTTTGGCTTTGTAGGACCAACCCTGCCAGGCAGGTTCAGAATCTTGAGGCGGCGGTGCTGCTCTAGAAGGTCTCTGACCGCATTTTGGCTGCATACAGACCTCTTACAGCAGGCCCATAAAACAGATAGGGACTTCTCCTTAGTATCTGGGTCGTTCAGGTGGGTGTCTAGGGTATAGGATTGTTCCATCAATATAGGACCATAAATAAATTAGATGTATAATTTATTTGAAAAATGTAGTTCCCCATGATAGGACAATAAATAAATTAGATGTATAAGGAGAACGAACTTATTTAAAAACAGAGTTGTTTAATAAATGTTGATAAAACTCCAAAAACCAAATGTACAAAATAACAAAAGTCAGTACAAAACCCATCACACACCAACATAATAGATGCACATCACATACAAGCAAACAATCTCTGACAAGGACATGAGGGGAAACAGAGGGTTAAATACACAACATGTAATTGATGGGATTGGAACCAGGTGTGAAGGAAGACAAGACAAAACCAATAGAAAATGAAAAATGGATCAGTGATGGCTAGAAGGCCGGTGACTGACGTCGACCGCCAAACACCGCCGAACAAGGAGAGGGACCGACTTTGGCGGAAGTCGTGACAGTGTGTGTGTGTGTGTGTGTGTGTGTGTGTGTGTGTGTGTGTGTGTGTGTGTGTGTGTGTGTGTGTGTGTGTGTGTGTGTGTGTGTGTGTGTGTGTTTTCTTATTGTTTACACAGATGCAGTGATGCAGAAACTGTTCATCAGAGAGCTGGAAAGGCCTGTGCTGAAACAAACACAACTCCCCCTGACACAGAGGTCATACAACAACTCTACTGATTTGACCCACACAGAAGACAAGAAAATAACAGTCACCTGTGTTCATCCACATCCCATTGGACATTACAGTACATGGAAATGTATTGTAAATGTAATGAGAATAAAGAAATGCAAAAGAAACATCTATGTGCAGTATACACAGTAGCATTCAATCTAACGGATCATTCAGGAAATACTACATTAACAAAATAACAAGCAGCTGTTTTTGGAAGTTGTGCTCCTCTCCACTTCCCTTGTTGCATGGATGATGTAGCCCCAGGACATTGGATCATTAGGGAAGAAATTGTCAGGAAAGATATATATTGTCTTTAGAAGGAGCAATTTATTAATGTGTGGTCTCCTGGCCAAGCGCTCCCCCCCACTAAATGGTAATGCCACTGCCTGCCCTTGTGCTGGAGCCTGAATGATGCATGGACAGATCTGAGGCGGAGGTACGGAGGTGTGGAGGTAAGAACACTTTTCCACCTAACTGCCTCCTGAGGTGCGAGTAGATCTAAAGGCCCTCCGCCCACCGTCGCGTGAAACGGACTGGAAACAAGGCTTCATATTCAGCCATTTATGATGTAGAGGAGAAGGGGAGAGTGGAGGGGAGGAGGAGGGGAGAAGAGGAGAAGAGTGGAAAGACCTTGGGATGGGAATGAAGGGCATCATCCAAGACAAACTCTGAGAGACAGACAGACGGGCGGGCGGGCGGGCGGGCGGGCGGACGGACGGACGGACGGACGGACGGACAGACAGACAGACAGACAGACAGACAGACAGACAGACAGACAGACAGACAGAGGTAACAGGAGCAAATGGAAACACTTCCATCTTCAGGCAAATACCGCTCACAATGTCTTTCTTTGTTTCTCTCTCTTTCTTTTGCTTTGTTTATCTGTTTCTCCTGCACCCCATCTTTCTCTCTCTCTTTCTCTCCCTCTCTCCCCCCTCTCTCTCTTTCGCTCTCACTTTCCCTGCCGCTCTCTCTCTCTCTCTCTCTCTCTTTCTCTCGTTCGCTCTCTTTCTCTTTCGCTCTCACTTTCCTTGCCGCTCTCTCTCTCTCTCTCTCTCTCTCACTCTCTCTCTCTCTCTCTCTCTCTCGCTCGCTCGCTCTCTTTCTCTTTCGCTCTCACTTTCCCTGCTGCTCTCTCTCTCTCTCTCTCTCTCTCTCTCTCTCTCTCGCTCTCTCTCTCTCTCTCTCGCTCTCTCTCTCTCTCTCTCTCTCTCGCTCTCTCTCTCTCTCTCGCTCTCTCTCTCGCTCTCTCTCTCTCTCTCTCTCTCATTCTTCTATTTTGTTTATCTGTTTCTCCTGCACCCCATTTCTCCCTCTGTCTCTCTCTTTCACTCTCACTTTCCCTGCCGCTCTCTCTCTCTCTCTCTCTCTCTTTCTCTCGTTCGCTCTCTTTCTCTTTCGCTCTCACTTTCCTTGCCGCTCTCTCTCTCTCTCTCTCTCTCTCTCACTCTCTCTCTCTCTCTCTCTCGCTCGCTCGCTCTCTTTCTCTTTCGCTCTCACTTTCCCTGCTGCTCTCTCTCTCTCTCTCTCTCTCTCTCGCTCTCTCTCTCTCTCTCTCGCTCTCTCTCTCGCTCTCTCTCTCTCTCTCTCTCTCTCTCATTCTTCTATTTTGTTTATCTGTTTCTCCTGCACCCCATTTCTCCCTCTGTCTCTCTCTTTCACTCTCACATTCCCTGCTGCTCTCTTTCTCTCGCTCTCTATCTCTCAGGTGATTGTTAGTATAGAAGTAATAGGTATTATAGCTCCTATGGGAAATACAGTATTATGACTGTTCTCATCACACTCTAGCTCAGAGAAAACGAAGAGAGAATAATACTGCTATTCTTCAGGAGTGAAAGAGTATTGACCTGATAAGGACAGCAAAGGGAGTTTCCCCACTGGGCAAAAACTAGTTGAATCAATGTTGGTTCCACGTAATTTTAACAAAAAACTGTGATGACGTTGAATCAACGTGGAAAACGGATTAGATTTGCAAAAAGTCATCAAAGTAAGGGGATTTTATCTTTTTTTCACTAACTTTTAACCTAAATTCAATGTCATGGTGACATTTTTTGTTGATTTCATATTGAATTCACGTTTGTTGACAACTCAAATGTAGATCAAGAATAGATGTTCAACTGACGTCTGTGCCCAGTGGGTCCCTGCAGAGCCCAGTGGGCTCAGCAGAGATACACAAAGACAGGATGATCGTCTCCAGTTCACACAAGAAACCTCACGGGGCTTCAACAAAGAGCAGTTTCACAGTCCAGCAGCCCCATCTGCAGGCTAAGCACAACACAATGAATATTCACAACGTTCTGCTGGACCACAACGCATTCAAGAGAGAAACAGAGGGAGAGGAAAGCACAACCACAGAAATATCTTGAAAAACCTACTCAATGAAATGCTAGACACACATGATGCAATCTCATATGCATATAACTGTATGTGTTCCTGTAAATAATCGGATCATCAACAGGTTGTTTGTTTATTTCTACCAGTGACACAACCCCTTTCCCAGGCTAGATTATCTAGCCTATACGTATTTCTGAGTGGTCAGAGCACTGTGTCTGCCTGCCTGGCTGTCCTCTAAGGGAATCCATCCTGTTGCTACTGGAGGAACAGGACGAGGGCACAGGAATGTTGAGTGTTTTATGTGGATAAGCAAAGATACATAAACACACACACAGGCACACACGCGCATACATTATGTACACACACTGAGGTTACGTAATATTAGGAGCACCTTCTTAATATGCACCCCCTTTTGCCCTCAGAACAGCCTCAATTCATCGGGGCAGGGACTACAATGTGTCAAAAGCGTTCCACAGGGATGCTGGCCCGTGTTGACTCCAATGCTTCCCGCAGTTGTGTCAAGTTTGGTGGTAGACCATTTTTGATACATACGATAAACTGTTGAGCAGTTATTGACACACTCAAACTGGTGCGCCTTGCACTTACTACCATACCCCATTCAAAGGCACTTAAATATTTTGTCTTGCCCAACCTCTGAATGGCACACATACCCAATCCATGTCTCAACTGACCCAAGGCAAAAAAAAAGGAGATGGAGGAGGAGGCTGCAAGGTGGGCCAAGGCAGTCTCTCTTGCCAAACAGGGACAGTGGACTCGATGGGACAGTGTGGAGAAGAGGAAGATCAGCTGGAAGGATCTGTGGGCCATGGAAGCGAGGCGGTTGAGCTTTTCCATCAGAGCAACATATGACGTCCTTCCAACACCAGTTAATCTTCACCAATGGTATGGTGAAGATCCGGACTGTGCCCTCTGTTCCATGCCAGCCAACCTCAGGCACATTCTCACAGGGTGTAAAACAAGCCTCACCCAAGGACGCTACACTGGGCATCACAACCAAGTCCTTAAAAACCTTGCGTCCGCCCTGGAGGACAAGCAAGCTGCCACCAACTCCCTACCACCCCCAGCAGCATCACACCCCTTACGGACGACCTTTGTCCGCGAAGGGGCTAAACCACCGAAGAGCGGCTCTACACCATTAGAGCGAGACCAGCTGCGCTTGGCCCGCGACTGGAAAATGCTAGCTGACATTGTGTTTTCTCCGGAGATCGCAACCACCACCCTAAGACCTGACATGGTGCTCTGGTCCCGTTCGCTCAAGAAGGTCTTCATCATTGAGCTCACAGTACCCTGGGAGGACTCAGTAGATGAGGCTTATGAGCGAAAACATCTGCGCTATGCCGATCTAGCTGCCGAAGGAGGTGGGCTGCAGAGGTTTTGTGGCAACATCTACAACCAGACTGCTTAGAGACCTGGGAATTAAGGGCCAGAGCCAGCGTTTGGCAATCAAAGCTGTATCGGAGGCGGTAGAAGGCAGCAGTCAGTGGCTCTGGATGAAGAGGAAAGACCCCAGCTGGGCCCCGAAGTGAGAGGGCCAGGAGGTATGCGGTCAACAATGCTTGACTCAGGGAGGAGGATGCCCTGCCATGCATAGTCCCATGGGATGTTGGCTATCAACAACAAGGCAACTCCTATGACTAATTGGGAATGGGACGCAAGCGTAGGATTGATCACCCTGTCGCTGGCCGCCTTTGGGGAGGGTGTATAGTGTGAAAGGCCGAAACACCCTAGGAACCAAAGGTACACTACTGACGATGCGCTCCCCAAATGTCACCAGGCTCACTGTTCATGAACTCTTGGAAGTGCTTGCACAAAGGATAGTAACAGCTCGTCCTGTGTTCTTGGGAATCTGTCTCTTCATCTACACTAATTGAAGTGGATTTAACAAGTGACATCAGTAAGGGATCATAGCTGGGTATACTGTGTCAGTGTACGCACCTACACGTGACCAGTCTGAGAAGTACTGAGATGGTTCTCCCTCTCTGTATATGTTTGTGTAGTGGGGAGGTGTGTATATAGGTGTACAGTGGTTCTTCCTTTAAAAGTTGTGGCGTACTGCAGAACAGCTTGCAGGGTGCCGCAGAATTCTATGGCACATTATTAAAGTGTCAGCCATTGTTTTTTTTTTAATGTATTTATTTATTTATTTTAGAGGGTGTCAGTCATTGTTGCCAGAATGACACAATTTACCACAATATGCCACCATCTACCACAAACGGCTGCACCATTAAGCTGCAAACTTGTAAAGGAAGAACCCATGTGTATATATAGGTTTATATAGAGGTGTATAGAGGTATGTATTGAGGTGTAGATATACATTAGCAGAATAAAAAATAAAAAAAATGGTTTACAGAAATGTACCTCTTCATGTGATTGTTTATTCATTCTCTTCAGATCCTGGTCCACAGCAGCAGGGAGAGATGGATATCTTTATCACAAGCACACAGATAGAGCAGAGGCTGGAGTTTGTGTGTTTACTCTGCTTTTAATCTGCTTGTGGACCTTTCTCTCCCCAGGTGAACACAAATCACACAGCCAGAGGGTTCACCTCACTAAATATCTGCATAGGTCATCCAGTGCTTTGAGACTGAGTGTGTGGTATAGCTGTAAGGTGTATGGGTCAGTGACACAGTTACTGGTTCTGCTGATAGTGGGAAGTACAGTCATGTGGACTCAGGTGGAATCTGAGGGAGAAGGTTTACTGGGGCCAGAGCTGTATAAATCCTCCTGTTCCACCCCTACTGTGGAGATGCAACACTCTACACTGGGGACCAATATAGACCTGGGATGCCAGGTGTGTGCACTCACTTGGCAATCAGCCACGTTAACTGTTCAGCAAAGTGCCAGGGAGAAATGCTAACCAGCAGGATTGCAGGTGGCCCTCCAGGACTGTAGCCTCTGAGGACTGCAGCTCTGCACCCTGATTTGAACCATAGCATTAGAGCAGGAAATAACTTTGTCTACTAGACATTTACAGTGAAGATATCCATCAGTACTGCCCTGTAGGAGTCTTAAATGTAGAACTCACTGATGTAGTCTATTCGCAATGGAGTCCAATGGTACTTCAGGGCAGTTACAGCCACAAGCTACTGTATGTCTATGACTTTCAGATGAACTAAATAAAGAATCATCTCCATCTGTCAATAGAGGACAATGAGCTCCAGGTTTACTGTACACTAAGTGCTTGGGTAAACAGTACTGAAGGATAGGCAACTTCAGTTCTACTTCTGGTTTTACTATAGCTTCTAACAATCTACCAAACATAACATTAAACATGGCAGATAGGCCCTTTAGACTGGACGGAGACTGAGGTGACTGGGTCCATCAAAGAAGTACTACATAGGTCTGACTTTCTGGCACACTGTTCTACAGATCACCAACTCTTCTGGAGAAACGGAGATACAGATCACTCACTTCTCTGGAGAAACAGAGATACAGATCACTCACTTCTCTGGAGAAACAGAGATACAGATCACTCACTTCTCTGGAGAAACAGAGATACAGATCACTCACTTCTCTGGAGAAACAGAGATACAGATCACTCACTTCTCTGGAGAAACAGAGATACAGATCACTCACTTCTCTGGAGAAACAGAGATGCAGATCACTCACTTCTCTGGAGAAACAGAGATACAGATCACTCACTTCTCTGGAGAAACAGAGATACAGATCACTCACTTCTCTGGAGAAACAGAGATGCAGATCACTCACTTCTCTGGAGAAACAGAGATGCAGATCACTCACTTCTCTGGAGAAACAGAGACATGGTACATTTTCACTAGTGATTAACCACTTTGTCACGGATTCCTCCGTTACTGCTGTTCATTACGTGCACCAGTTCTGTAAGTCTATGTCACCGGCCTTTAGGCGTTACTGATTCTAATTCCCCTGATTGGTAATTGTATGTATGTGCCCTCTGTTCATCGGTGTCTTGTGGGATATTGTTCTCATGTCTGTTGGTCTTGAGAGTACTTGTGCTTTGTTGTTTCAGCTTTCGTGCTGCGTGTATTGTGTACTCGTTTTTACAGGTCTCGTCCCATGTATTGTTGTGCACTTGTTATTACGGTCTCGTCCCGTGTATTGTTATTACGGTCTCGTCCCGTGTATTGTTATTAGGGTCTCGTCCCTTGTATTGTTATTAGGGTCTCGTCCCTTGTATTGTTATTACGGGTCTCGTCCAGTGTATTGTTATTACGGGTCTCGTCCCGTGTATTGTTAGTACGGGTCTCGTCCCGTGTATTGTTAGTACGGGTCTCGTCCCGTGTATTGTTATTACGGTCTCGTCCCGTGTATTGTTATTACGGGTCTCGTCCCGTGTATTGTTAGTACGGGTCTCGTCCCGTGTATTGTTATTACGGGTCTCGTCCCGTGTATTGTTATTACGGTCTCGTCCCGTGTATTGTTATTACGGTGTCGTCCCGTGTATTGTTATTACGGTCTCGTCCAGTGTATTGTTATTAGGGTCTCGTCCCTTGTATTGTTATTAGGGTCTCGTCCCTTGTATTGTTATTACGGGTCTCGTCCAGTGTATTGTTATTACGGTCTCGTCCCGTGTATTGGTATTACGGGTCTCGTCCCGTGTATTGTTAGTACGGGTCTCGTCCCGTGTATTGTTATTACGGTCTCGTCCCGTGTATTGTTATTACGGGTCTCGTCCCGTGTATTGTTATTACGGTCTCGTCCCGTGTATTGTTATTAGGGTCTCGTCCCTTGTATTGTTATTAGGGTCTCGTCCCTTGTATTGTTATTACGGGTCTCGTCCAGTGTATTGTTATTACGGTCTCGTCCCGTGTATTGGTATTACGGGTCTCGTCCCGTGTATGGTTAGTATGGGTCTCGTCCCGTGTATTGTTACTACGGTCTCGTCCCGTGTATTGTTATTACGGGTCTCGTCCCGTGTATTGTTATTACGGTCTCGTCCCGTGTATTGTTATTACGGTCTCGTCCCGTGTATTGTTATTAGGGTCTCATCCCGTGTATTGTTATTACGGGTCTCGTCCCGTGTATTGTTAGTACGGGTCTCGTCCCTTGTATTGTTATTACGGGTCTCGTCCCGTGTATTGTTATTACGGTCTCGTCCCGTGTATTGTTATTACGGTCTCGTCCCGTGTATTGTTAGTATGGGTCTCGTCCCGTGTATTGTTATTACGGGTCTCGTCCCGTGTATTGTTAGTACGGGTCTCGTCCCGTGTATTGTTAGTACGGGTCTCGTCCCGTGTATTGTTATTACGGGTCTCGTCCCGTGTATTGTTATTACGGTCTCGTCCCGTGTATTGTTATTACGGTCTCGTCCCGTGTATTGTTATTACGGTCTCGTCCCGTGTATTGTTAATCCCGTGTATTGTTATTACGGGTCTCGTCCGTGTATTGTTAGTACGGTCTCGTCCCGTGTATTGTTATTACGGGTCTCGTCCCGTGTATTGTTATTACGGGTCTCGTCCCGTGTATTGTTATTACGGGTCTCGTCCCGTGTATTGTTATTACGGGTCTCGTCCCGTGTATTGTTATTAGGGTCTCGTCCCTTGTATTGTTGTTTTGGGTCTCATCCCGTGTATTGTTATTACGGGTCTCGTCCCCGTGTATTGTTATTACGGGGTCCCGTGTATTGTTATTACGGGTCCGCCCCGTGTATTGTTATTAGGGTCTCGTCCCTTGTATTGTTATTACGGGTCTCGTCCAGTGTATTGTTATTACGGTCTCGTCCCGTGTATTGGTATTACGGGTCTCGTCCCGTGTATTGTTATTACGGGTCTCGTCCCGTGTTTGGTTAGTATGGGTCTCATCCCGTGTATTGTTATTACGGTCTCGTCCCATGTATTGTTATTACGGGTCTCGTCCCGTGTATTGTTATTACGGTCTCGTCCCGTGTATTGTTATTAGGGTCTCATCCCGTGTATTGTTATTACGGGTCTCATCCCGTGTATTGTTATTACGGGTCTCATCCCGTGTATTGTTAGTACGGGTCTCGTCCCTTGTATTGTTATTACGGGTCTCGTCCCGTGTATTGTTATTACGGTCTCGTCCCGTGTATTGTTATTACGGTCTCGTCCCGTGTATTGTTATTACGGTCTTGTCCCGTGTATTGTTAGTACGGGTCTCGTCCCGTGTATTGTTAGTACGGGTCTCGTCCCGTGTATTGTTATTACGGGTCTCGTCCCGTGTATTGTTGTTTTGGGTCTCATCCCGTGTATTGTTATTACGGGTCTCATCCCGTGTATTGTTATTACGGTCTCGTCCCATGTATTGTTATTACAGTCTCGTCCCGTGTATTGTTATTACGGTCTCGTCCCGTGTATTGTTAGTATGGGTCTCGTCCCGTGTATTGTTATTACGGGTCTCGTCCCGTGTATTGTTAGTACGGGTCTCGTCCCGTGTATTGTTAGTACGGGTCTCGTCCCTTGTATTGTTATTACGGGTCTCGTCCCGTGTATTGTTATTACGGTCTCGTCCCGTGTATTGTTATTACGGTCTCGTCCCGTGTAATGTTAGTATGGGTCTCGTCCCGTGTATTGTTATTACGGTCTCGTCCCGTGTATTGTTATTACGGGTCTCGTCCCGTGTATTGTTAGTACGGGTCTCGTCCCGTGTATTGTTATTACGGGTCTCGTCCCGTGTATTGTTATTACGGGTCTCATCCCGTGTATTGTTATTACGGGACTCGTCCCGTGTATTGTTATTACGGGTCTCATCCCGTGTATTGTTATTAGGGTCTCGTCCCTTGTATTGTTATTAGGGTCTCGTCCCTTGTATTGTTATTACGGGTCTCGTCCAGTGTATTGTTATTACGGTCTCGTCCCGTGTATTGGTATTACGGGTCTCGTCCCGTGTATTGTTATTACGGGTCTCGTCCCGTGTATTGTTAGTATACGGGTCTCATCCCGTGTATTGTTATTACGGTCTCGTCCAGTGTATTGGTCGGTCGTCCCATGTATTGTTATTACGGGGTCCCGTGTATTGTTATTACGGGTCTCGTCCCGTGTATTGTTATTACGGGTCTCGTCCCGTGTATTGTTATTACGGGTCTCATCCCGTGTATTATTACGGGTCTCGTCCCGTGTATTGTTATTACGGGTCTCGTCCCCCTTGTATTGTTATTACGGGTCTCATCCCGTGTATTGTTATTACGGTCTCTCGCCCCGTGTATTGTTATTACGGTCTCGTCCCGTGTATTGTTATTACGGTCTCGTCCCGTGTATTGTTAGTACGGGTCTCGTCCCGTGTATTGTTATTACGGGTCTCGTCCCGTGTATTGTTGTACGGGTCTCGTCCGTGTATTGTTATTACGGGTCTCGTCCCGTGTATTGTTATTTTGGGTCTCGTCCCGTGTATTGTTATTACGGGTCTCGTCCCGTGTATTGTTATTACGGTCTCGTCCCGTGTATTGTTATTACGGTCTCGTCCCGTGTATTGTTATTACGGTCTCGTCCCGTGTATTGTTATTACGGGTCTCGTCCCGTGTATTGTTATTACGGGTCTCGTCCCGTGTATTGTTATTACGGTCTCGTCCCGTGTATTGTTATTAGGGTCTCGTCCCGTGTATTGTTATTACGGGTCTCGTCCGTGTATTGTTATTACGGGTCTCATCCCGTGTATTGTTATTACGGGTCTCGTCCCGTGTATTGTTATTACGGGTCTCGTCCCGTGTATTGTTAGTACGGGTCTCGTCCCGTGTATTGTTATTACGGGTCTCGTCCCGTGTATTGTTGTTTTGGGTCTCATCCCGTGTATTGTTATTACGGGTCTCGTCCCGTGTATTGTTATTACGGGTCTCGTCCCGTGTATTGTTATTACGGGTCTCGTCCCGTGTATTGTTGTTTTGGGTCTCATCCCGTGTATTGTTATTACGGGTCTCATCCCGTGTATTGTTATTACGGGTCTCGTCCCGTGTATTGTTAGTACGGGTCTCGTCCCGTGTATTGTTATTACGGGTCTCGTCCCGTGTATTGTTATTACGGGTCTCATCCCGTGTATTGTTAGTACGGGTCTCGTCCGTGTATTGTTATTACGGGTCTCGTCCCGTGTATTGTTATTACGGGTCTCGTCCCGTGTATTGTTATTACGGGTCTCATCCCGTGTATTGTTATTACGGGTCTCATCCCGTGTATTGTTAGTACGGGTCTCGTCCCGTGTATTGTTATTACGGTCTCGTTGTTATTACGTATTGGTCGGGTCTCCCGTGTATTGTTATTACGGGTCTCGTCCCGTGTATTGTTATTACGGGTCTCATCCCGTGTATTGTTATTACGGGTCTCGTCCCGTGTATTGTTATTACGGGTCTCATCCCGTGTATTGTTATTACGGGTCTCGTCCCGTGTATTGTTATTACGGTCTCATCCCGTGTATTGTTATTACGGGTCTCGTCCCGTGTATTGTTAGTACGGGTCTCGGCCCCGTGTATTGTTATTACGGGTCTCGTCCCGTGTATTGTTATTACGGGTCTCGTCCCGTGTATTGTTATTACGGGTCTCGTCCGTGTATTGTTATTACGGGTCTCATCCCGTGTATTGTTATTACGGGTCTCGTCCCGTGTATTGTTTTTGGGTCTCGTCCCGTGTATTGTTATTACGGGTCTCGTCCGTGTATTGTTATTACGGGTCTCGCCCCGTGTATTGTTATTACGGGTCTCGTCCCGTGTATTGTTATTACGGGTCTCGTCCCGTGTATTGTTATTACGGTCTCGTCCCGTGTATTGTTATTACGGTCTCGTCCCGTGTATTGTTATTACGGTCTCATCCCGTGTATTGTTATTACGGGTCTCGTCCCGTGTATTGTTAGTACGGGTCTCGTCCCTTGTATTGTTATTACGGGTCTCGTCCCGTGTATTGTTATTACGGTCTCGTCCCGTGTATTGTTATTACGGTCTCATCCCGTGTATTGTTATTACGGGTCTCGTCCCGTGTATTGTTATTATGGTCTCGTCCAGTGTATTGTTATTACGGGTCTCGTCCCGTGTATTGTTGTTTTGGGTCTCATCCCGTGTATTGTTATTACGGGTCTCATCCCGTGTATTGTTAGTACGGGTCTCGTCCCGTGTATTGTTATTACGGGTCTCGTCCCGTGTATTGTTATTACGGGTCTCGTCCCGTGTATTGTTATTACGGGTCTCGTCCCGTGTATTGTTATTACGGGTCTCGTCCCGTGTATTGTTATTACGGGTCTCGTCCCGTGTATTGTTATTACGGGTCTCGTCCCGTGTATTGTTATTACGGGTCTCGTCCCGTGTATTGTTATTACGGGTCTCGTCCCGTGTATTGTTGTTTTGGGTCTCATCCCGTGTATTGTTATTACGGGTCTCGTCCCGTGTATTGTTATTACGGGTCTCGTCCCGTGTATTGTTACGGGTCTCGTCCGTGTATTGTTATTACGGGTCTCGTCCCGTGTATTGTTATTACGGGTCTCGTCCCGTGTATTGTTATTACGGGTCTCATCCCGTGTATTGTTATTACGGGTCTCATCCCGTGTATTGTTATTACGGGTCTCGTCCCGTGTATTGTTATTACGGTCTCGTCCCGTGTATTGTTATTACGGTCTCATCCCGTGTATTGTTATTACGGGTCTCGTCCCGTGTATTGTTATTACGGGTCTCGTCCCGTGTATTGTTATTACGGTCTCGTCCCGTGTATTGTTATTACGGGTCTCGTCCCGTGTATTGTTTTACGGGTCTCATCCGTGTATTGTTATTACGGGTCTCGTCCCGTGTATTGTTATTACGGGTCTCGTCCCGTGTATTGTTATTACGGGTCTCGTCCCGTATTGTTGTATTGTTGTATTGTTATTACGGGTCTCGTCCCGTGTATTGTTATTACGGGTCTCGTCCCGTGTATTGTTATTTTGGGTCTCGCCCCGTGTATTGTTATTACGGGTCTCATCCCGTGTATTGTTATTACGGTCTCGTCCCGTGTATTGTTATTACGGTCTCGTCCGTGTATTGTTATTACGGGTCTCATCCCGTATTGTTGTACGGGTCTCGTTGTATTGTTATTACGGGTCTCGTCCCGTGTATTGTTATTACGGGTCTCGTCCCGTGTATTGTTATTACGGGTCTCGTCCCGTGTATTGTTATTACGGGTCTCGTCCCGTGTATTGTTATTACGGTCTCGTCCCGTGTATTGTTATTACGGGTCTCGTCCCGTGTATTGTTATTACGGGTCTCGTCCCGTGTATTGTTATTACGGGTCTCGTCCCGTGTATTGTTATTACGGTCTCGTCCCGTGTATTGTTATTACGGGTCTCGTCCCGTGTATTGTTATTACGGGTCTCGTCCCGTGTATTGTTATTACGGTCTCGTCCCGTGTATTGTTATTACGGGTCTCGTCCCGTGTATTGTTATTACGGTCTCGTCCCGTGTATTGTTATTACGGGTCTCGTCCCGTGTATTGTTATTACGGGTCTCGTCCCGTGTATTGTTATTACGGGTCTCGTCCCGTGTATTGTTATTACGGGTCTCGTCCGTGTATTGTTATTACGGTCTCGTCCCGTGTATTGTTATTACGGGTCTCGTCCGTGTATTGTTATTACGGGTCTCGTCCGTGTATTGTTATTACGGGTCTCGTCCGTGTATTGTTGTTTTGGGTCTCATCCGTGTATTGTTATTACGGGTCTCGTCCCGTGTATTGTTATTACGGGTCTCGTCCCGTGTATTGTTATTACGGGTCTCGTCCCGTGTATTGTTATTACGGTCTCGTCCCGTGTATTGTTATTACGGGTCTCGTCCCGTGTATTGTTATTACGGGTCTCGTCCGTGTATTGTTATTTGGGTCTCATCCCGTGTATTGTTATTACGGGTCTCGTCCCGTGTATTGTTATTACGGGTCTCGTCCCGTGTATTGTTATTACGGGTCTCGTCCCGTGTATTGTTATTACGGGTCGTCCGTGTATTGTTATTACGGGTCTCGTCCGTGTATTGTTATTACGGGTCTCGTCCCGTGTATTGTTATTACGGTCTCGTCCCGTGTATTGTTATTACGGGTCTCGTCCGTGTATTGTTATTACGGGTCTCGTCCCGTGTATTGTTATTACGGGTCTCGTCCCGTGTATTGTTATTACGGTCTCGTCCCGTGTATTGTTATTACGGGTCTCGTCCAGTGTATTGTTATTACGGGTCTCGCCCCGTGTATTGTTGTTTTGGGTCTCATCCGTGTATTGTTATTACGGGTCTCGTCCCGTGTATTGTTATTTTGGGTCTCGTCCCGTGTATTGTTATTACGGGTCTCATCCCGTGTATTGTTATTACGGGTCTCGTCCGTGTATTGTTATTACGGGTCTCGTCCCGTGTATTGTTATTACGGGTCTCGTCCCGTGTATTGTTATTTTGGGTCTCGTCCGTGTATTGTTATTACGGGTCTCGCCCAGTGTATTGTTATTACGGGTCTCGTCCCGTGTATTGTTGTTTTGGGTCTCGTCCCGTGTATTGTTATTACGGGTCTCATCCGTGTATTGTTATTACGGGTCTCATCCCGTGTATTGTTATTACGGTCTCGTCCGTGTATTGTTATTACGGGTCTCGCCGTGTATTGTTGTTTTGGGTCTCCCGTGTATTGTTATTACGGTCTCGTCCGTGTATTGTTATTACGGTCTCGTCCGTGTATTGTTATTACGGTCTCGTCCGTGTATTGTTATTACGGTCTCGTCCCGTGTATTGTTATTACGGGTCTCGTCCGTGTATTGTTATTACGGGTCTCGTCCCGTGTATTGTTATTACGGGTCTCGTCCCGTGTATTGTTATTACGGGTCTCGTCCCGTGTATTGTTATTACGGGTTCCGTTATTGTTATTACGGTCTCGTCCCGTGTATTGTTATTACGGTCTCGTCCGTGTATTGTTATTACGGTCTCGTCCCGTGTATTGTTATTACGGGTCTCATCCCGTGTATTGTTATTACGGGTCTCGCCCCGTGTATTGTTATTACGGGTCTCGTCCGTGTATTGTTATTACGGTCTCATCCCGTGTATTGTTATTACGGTCTCGTCCCGTGTATTGTTATTACGGTCTCGTCCCGTGTGTTATTACGGTCGTCCCGTGTCGGTCTCGTCCCGTGTATTGTTATTACGGTCTCGCCCCGTGTATTGTTATTACGGGTCTCGTCCCGTGTATTGTTATTACGGTCTCGTCCCGTATTGTTATTATGGTCTCGTCCCGTGTATTGTTATTACGGTCGTCCCGTGTATTGTTGTTTTGGGTCTCGTCCCGTGTATTGTTATTACGGGTCTCGTCCCGTGTATTGTTATTACGGGTCTCATCCCGTGTATTGTTATTACGGGTCTCGTCCCGTGTATTGTTGTTTACGGGTCTCGTCCGTGTATTGTTATTACGGTCTCATCCCGTGTATTGTTACGGGTCGGTCTGTTATTACGGGTCCGTGTATTGTTATTACGGGTCTCGTCCGTGTATTGTTACGGGTCTCGTCCAGTGTATTGTTATTACGGGTCTCGTCCGTGTATTGTTGTTTTGGGTCTCATCCCGTGTATTGTTATTACGGGTCTCATCCCGTGTATTGTTATTACGGGTCTCGTCCCGTGTATTGTTATTACGGGTCTCGTCCCGTGTATTGTTATTACGGGTCTCGTCCCGTGTATTGTTATTTTGGGTCTCATCCCGTGTATTGTTATTACGGGTCTCATCCCGTGTATTGTTATTACGGGTCTCGTCCCGTGTATTGTTAGTACGGGTCTCGTCCAGTGTATTGTTATTACGGGTCTCGTCCCGTGTATTGTTGTTTGGTCTCATCCGTTATTCTCGTCCCGTGTATTGTTATTACGGTCTCATCCCGTGTATTGTTATTACGGTCTCGTCCCGTGTATTGTTATTACGGGTCTCGTCCCGTGTATTGTTATTACGGGTCTCGTCCGTGTATTGTTATTACGGTCTCGCCCCGTGTATTGTTATTACGGGTCTCGTCCCGTGTATTGTTAGTTACGGGTCTCGTCCGTGTATTGTTATTACGGGTCTCGTCCCGTGTATTGTTATTACGGGTCTCGTCCCGTGTATTGTTATTACGGGTCTCGTCCCGTGTATTGTTATTACGGGTCTCGTCCCGTGTATTGTTATTACGGGTCTCGTCCCGTGTATTGTTATTACGGGTCTCGTCCCGTGTATTGTTATTACGGGTCTCGTCCCGTGTATTGTTGTTTTGGGTCTCATCCCGTGTATTGTTATTACGGGTCTCATCCCGTGTATTGTTATTACGGTCTCATCCCGTGTATTGTTATTACGGGTCTCATCCGTGTATTGTTATTACGGTCTCGTCCCGTGTATTGTTATTACGGTCTCGTCCGTGTATTGTTATTACGGGTCTCGTCCCGTGTATTGTTATTACGGTCTCGTCCCGTGTATTGTTATTACGGTCTCGTCCCGTGTATTGTTATTACGGGTCTCGTCCCGTGTATTGTTATTACGGGTCTCGTCCCGTGTATTGTTATTACGGTCTCGTCCCGTGTATTGTTATTACGGGTCTCGTCCCGTGTATTGTTATTACGGGTCTCGTCCCGTGTATTGTTGTTTTGGGTCTCATCCCGTGTATTGTTATTACGGGTCTCGTCCCGTTACGGGTCTCGTCCCGTGTATTGTTATTACGGGTCTCGTCCCGTGTATTGTTGTTTTGGGTCTCATCCCGTGTATTGTTATTACGGGTCTCATCCCGTGTATTGTTATTACGGGTCTCGTCCCGTGTATTGTTATTACGGGTCTCATCCCGTGTATTGTTATTACGGGTCTCGTCCCGTGTATTGTTAGTACGGGTCTCGTCCAGTGTATTGTTATTACGGGTCTCGTCCCGTGTATTGTTGTTTTGTTATTGGGTCTCATCCCGTGTATTGTTATTACGGGTCTCATCCCGTGTATTGTTATTACGGGTCTCGTCCCGTGTATTGTTAGTACGGGTCTCGTCCCGTGTATTGTTACTACGGGTCTCGTCCCGTGTATTGTTATTACGGTCTCGTCCCGTGTATTGTTATTACGGGTCTCGTCCCGTGTATTGTTATTACGGTCTCGTCCCGTGTATTGTTATTACGGGTCTCGTCCCGTGTATTGTTATTATGGGTCTCATCCCGTGTATTGTTATTACGGGTCTCATCCCGTGTATTGTTATTACGGGTCTCGTCCCGTGTATTGTTATTATGGTCTCGTCCCGTGTATTGTTATTACGGGTCTCGTCCCGTGTATTGTTATTACGGGTCTCGTCCCGTGTATTGTTATTACGGTCTCGTCCCGTGTATTGTTATTACGGTCTCGTCCCGTGTATTGTTATTACGGGTCTCGTCCCGTGTATTGTTATTACGGGTCTCGTCCCGTGTATTGTTATTACGGGTCTCGTCCCGTGTATTGTTATTACGGGTCTCGTCCGTGTATTGTTATTACGGGTCGTCCCGTGTATTGTTATTACGGGTCTCATCCCCCGTGTATTGTTATTACGGTCTCGTCCCGTGTATTGTTATTACGGGTCTCGTCCCGTGTATTGTTATTACGGTCTCGTCCCGTGTATTGTTATTACGGTCTCGTCCCGTGTATTGTTATTACGGGTCGTCCCGTGTATTGTTGTTTACGGTCTCATCCCGTGTATTGTTATTACGGGTCTCGTCCCGTGTATTGTTATTACGGGTCTCGTCCCGTGTATTGTTATTACGGGTCTCATCCCGTGTATTGTTATTACGGGTCTCGTCCCGTGTATTGTTATTACGGGTCTCGTCCCGTGTATTGTTATTACGGGTCTCGTCCCGTGTATTGTTATTGGGTCTCATCCCGTGTATTGTTATTACGGGTCTCATCCCGTGTATTGTTATTACGGGTCTCGTCCCGTGTATTGTTATTACGGGTCTCGTCCCGTGTATTGTTATTACGGGTCTCGTCCCGTGTATTGTTGTTATTACGGGTCTCGTCCCGTGTATTGTTATTACGGTCTCATCCCGTGTATTGTTATTACGGGTCTCATCGGTCTCGTCCCGTGTATTGTTATTACGGGTCTCGTCCGTGTATTGTTATTACGGGTCTCGTCCGTGTATTGTTATTACGGTCTCGTCCGTGTATTGTTATTACGGGTCTCGTCCGTGTATTGTTATTACGGGTCTCGTCCCGTGTATTGTTATTACGGGTCTCGTCCCGTGTATTGTTATTACGGGTCTCGTCCCGTGTATTGTTATTACGGGTCTCGTCCCGTGTATTGTTATTACGGGTCTCGTCCCGTGTATTGTTATTACGGGTCTCGTCCGTGTATTGTTATTACGGGTCTCGTCCCGTGTATTGTTATTACGGTCTCATCCCGTGTATTGTTATTACGGGTCTCGTCCCGTGTATTGTTATTACGGTCTCGTCCCGTGTATTGTTATTACGGGTCTCGTCCCGTGTATTGTTATTACGGGTCTCGTCCCGTGTATTGTTATTACGGGTCTCGTCCCGTGTATTGTTATTACGGGTCTCGTCCCGTGTATTGTTGTTTTGGGTCTCATCCCGTGTATTGTTATTACGGGTCTCATCCCGTGTATTGTTATTACGGGTCTCATCCCGTGTATTGTTATTACGGGTCTCGTCCGTGTATTGTTATTACGGGTCTCGTCCCGTGTATTGTTATTACGGGTCTCGTCCCGTGTATTGTTATTACGGGTCTCGTCCGTGGTGTTATTACGGTCTCGTCCCGTGTATTGTTATTACGGGTCTCGTCCCGTATTGTTATTTGGGTCTCGTCCGTGTATTGTACGGGTCTCGTCCCGTGTATTGTTATTACGGGTCTCGTCCCGTGTATTGTTATTACGGGTCTCGTCCCGTGTATTGTTATTACGGGTCTCGTCCCGTGTATTGTTATTACGGGTCTCGTCCCGTGTATTGTTATTACGGGTCTCGTCCCGTGTATTGTTATTACGGGTCTCGTCCCGTGTATTGTTATTACGGGTCTCGTCCCGTGTATTGTTATTACGGGTCTCGTCCCGTGTATACGGGTCTCGTCCAGTGGTTGTTATTACGGGTCGTCCCGTGTATTGTTATTACGGGTCTCGTCCCGTGTATTGTTATTACGGGTCTCGTCCCGTGTATTGTTATTACGGGTCTCGTCCCGTGTATTGTTATTACGGGTCTCGTCCCGTGTATTGTTATTACGGGTCTCGTCCCGTGTATTGTTATTACGGGTCTCATCCCGTGTATTGTTATTACGGGTCTCGTCCCGTGTATTGTTATTACGGGTCTCGTCCCGTGTATTGTTGTTTTACGGTCTCATCCCGTGTATTGTTATTACGGGTCTCATCCCGTGTATTGTTATTACGGGTCTCGTCCGTGTATTGTTATTACGGGTCTCGCCCCGTGTATTGTTGTTTTGGGTCTCATCCCGTGTATTGTTATTACGGGTCTCATCCGTGTATTGTTATTACGGGGTCTCGTCCCGTGTATTGTTATTACGGGTCTCATCCCGTGTATTGTTATTACGGGTCTCGTCCCGTGTATTGTTATTACGGGTCTCGTCCAGTGTATTGTTATTACGGGTCTCGTCCCGTGTATTGTTGTTTTGGGTCTCATCCCGTGTATTGTTATTACGGGTCTCATCCCGTGTATTGTTATTACGGGTCTCGTCCCGTGTATTGTTATTACGGTCTCGTCCCGTGTATTGTTATTACGGTCTCATCCCGTGTATTGTTATTACGGGTCTCGTCCAGTGTATTGTTATTACGGGTCTCGTCCCGTGTATTGTTATTTGGGTCTCATCCCGTGTATTGTTATTACGGTCTCGTCCCGTGTATTGTTATTACGGGTCTCGTCCCGTGTATTGTTAGTACGGGTCTCGTCCAGTGTATTGTTATTACGGGTCTCGTCCCGTGTATTGTTATTACGGGTCTCATCCCGTGTATTGTTATTACGGGTCTCGTCCCGTGTATTGTTATTACGGGTCTCGTCCCGTGTATTGTTATTACGGGTCTCGTCCGTGTATTGTTATTACGGGTCTCATCCCGTGTATTGTTATTACGGGTCTCGTCCCGTGTATTGTTATTACGGTCTCGTCCCGTGTATTGTTATTACGGGTCTCGTCCCGTGTATTGTTATTACGGGTCTCGTCCCGTGTATTGTTATTACGGGTCTCGTCCAGTGTATTGTTATTACGGGTCTCGTCCGTGTATTGTTGTTTTGGGTCTCATCCCGTGTATTGTTATTACGGGTCTCATCCCGTGTATTGTTATTACGGTCTCGTTCCGTGTATTGTTAGTACGGGTCTCGTCCCGTGTATTGTTATTACGGGTCTCGTCCCGTGTATTGTTATTACGGTCTCGTCCCGTGTATTGTTATTACGGGTCTCGTCCCGTGTATTGTTATTACGGTCTCGTCCCGTGTATTGTTATTACGGGTCTCGTCCCGTGTATTGTTATTACGGGTCTCATCCCGTGTATTGTTATTACGGGTCTCGTCCCGTGTATTGTTATTACGGGTCTCGTCCAGTGTATTGTTATTACGGGTCTCGTCCCGTGTATTGTTGTTTTGGGTCTCATCCCGTGTATTGTTATTACGGGTCTCATCCCGTGTATTGTTATTACGGGTCTCGTCCGTGTATTGTTTTACGGGTCTCATCCCGTGTATTGT
Source organism: Oncorhynchus nerka (assembly GCF_034236695.1). Classification (NCBI taxonomy): domain Eukaryota; kingdom Metazoa; phylum Chordata; class Actinopteri; order Salmoniformes; family Salmonidae; genus Oncorhynchus; species Oncorhynchus nerka. The sequence goes on along the minus strand of NC_088396.1, from coordinate 29,670,512 downwards.
TATTACGGGTCTCGTCCGTGTATTGTTAGTACGGGTCTCGTCCCAGTGTATTGTTATTACGGGTCTCGTCCCGTGTATTGTTGTTTTGGGTCTCATCCCGTGTATTGTTATTACGGGTCTCATCCCATGTATTGTTATTACGGGTCTCGTCCCGTGTATTGTTATTACGGTCTCGTCCCGTGTATTGTTATTACGGTCTCATCCCGTGTATTGTTATTACGGGTCTCGTCCCGTGTATTGTTAGTACGGGTCTCGTCCCGTGTATTGTTATTACGGGTCTCGTCCCGTGTATTGTTATTACGGGTCTCGTCCCGTGTATTGTTATTACGGGTCTCGTCCCGTGTATCGTCATTACGGGTCTCCTCCGTGTATTGTCATTACGGGTCTCGTCCCGTGTATTGTTATTACGGGTCTCGTCCCGTGTATCGTTATTACGGGTCTCGTCCCGTGTATTGTTATTACGGGTCTCGTCCCGTGTATCGTTATTACGGGTCTCGTCCGTGTATTGTCATTACGGGTCTCGTCCCGTGTATTGTTATTACGGGTCTCGCCCCGTGTATTGTTGTTTACGGGTCTCGTCCCGTGTATTGTTATTACGGGTCTCATCCGTGTATTGTTATTACGGGTCTCGTCCCGTGTATTGTTATTACGGGTCTCGTCCCGTGTATTGTTATTACGGGTCTCATCCCGTGTATTGTTATTACGGGTCTCGTCCCGTGTATTGTTATTACGGGTCTCATCCCGTGTATTGTTATTACGGGTCTCATCCCGTGTATTGTTATTACGGGTCTCGTCCCGTGTATTGTTATTACGGGTCTCATCCCGTGTATTGTTATTACGGGTCTCGTCCCGTGTATTGTTAGTACGGGTCTCGTCCAGTGTATTGTTATTACGGGTCTCGTCCCGTGTATTGTTTTTGGGTCTCATCCCGTGTATTGTTATTACGGGTCTCATCCCGTGTATTGTTATTACGGGTCTCGTCCCGTGTATTGTTACGGGTCTCGTCCGTGTATTGTTATTACGGGTCTCGTCCCGTATTGTTATTACGGTCTCCCGTGTATTGTTATTACGGGTCGTCCGTGTATTGTTGTTTCGGGTCTCATCCCGTGTATTGTTATTACGGGTCTCGTCCCGTGTATTGTTATTACGGGTCTCGTCCCGTGTATTGTTATTACGGGTCTCGTCCCGTGTATTGTTATTACGGGTCTCGTCCCGTGTATTGTTATTACGGGTCTCGTCCCGTGTATTGTTATTACGGGTCTCGTCCCGTGTATTGTTATTACGGGTCTCGTCCCGTGTATTGTTATTACGGGTCTCGTCCCGTGTATTGTTATTACGGTCTCGTCCCGTGTATTGTTATTACGGGTCTCATCCCGTGTATTGTTATTACGGGTCTCGTCCCGTGTATTGTTATTACGGGTCTCGTCCGTGTATTGTTATTACGGGTCTCATCCCGTGTATTGTTATTACGGGTCTCATCCCGTGTATTGTTATTACGGGTCTCGTCCCGTGTATTGTTATTACGGGTCTCGTCCCGTATTGTATTGTTGTTTTGGGTCTCGTCCCGTGTATTGTTATTACGGGTCTCGTCCGTGTATTGTTATTACGGGTCTCGTCCCGTGTATTGTTATTACGGGTCTCATCCGTGTATTGTTATTACGGGTCGTCCGTGTATTGTTAGTACGGGTCTCGTCCAGTGTATTGTTATTACGGGTCTCGTCCCGTGTATTGTTGTTTTGGGTCTCATCCCGTGTATTGTTATTACGGGTCTCATCCCGTGTATTGTTATTACGGTCTCGTCCCGTGTATTGTTATTACGGTCTCGTCCCGTGTATTGTTATTACGGGTCTCGTCCCGTGTATTGTTATTACGGGTCTCGTCCCGTGTATTGTTATTACGGGTCTCGTCCCGTGTATTGTTATTACGGGTCTCGTCCCGTGTATTGTTATTACGGGTCTCGTCCCGTGTATTGTTATTACGGGTCTCATCCCGTGTATTGTTATTACGGGTCTCGTCCCGTGTATTGTTATTACGGGTCTCGTCCCGTGTATTGTTATTACGGGTCTCATCCCGTGTATTGTTATTACGGGTCTCGTCCCGTGTATTGTTAGTACGGGTCTCGTCCAGTGTATTGTTATTACGGGTCTCGTCCCGTGTATTGTTGTTTTGGGTCTCATCCCGTGTATTGTTATTACGGGTCTCATCCCGTGTATTGTTAGTACGGGTCTCGTCCCGTGTATTGTTATTACGGGTCTCGTCCCGTGTATTGTTATTACGGTCTCGTCCCGTGTATTGTTATTACGGTCTCGTCCCGTGTATTGTTATTACGGGTCTCGTCCCGTGTATTGTTATTACGGGTCTCGTCCCGTGTATTGTTATTACGGTCTCGTCCCGTGTATTGTTATTACGGGTCTCGTCCCGTGTATTGTTATTACGGTCTCGTCCCGTGTATTGTTATTACGGGTCTCGTCCCGTGTATTGTTATTACGGGTCTCATCCCGTGTATTGTTATTACGGGTCTCGTCCCGTGTATTGTTATTACGGGTCTCGTCCCGTGTATTGTTATTACGGTCTCGTCCCGTGTATTGTTATTACGGGTCTCGTCCCGTGTATTGTTATTACGGGTCTCGTCCCGTGTATTGTTATTACGGTCTCGTCCCGTGTATTGTTATTACGGGTCTCGTCCCGTGTATTGTTATTACGGTCTCATCCCGTGTATTGTTATTACGGTCTCGTCCCGTGTATTGTTATTACGGGTCTCGTCCCGTGTATTGTTATTACGGGTCTCGTCCCGTGTATTGTTATTACGGGTCTCGTCCGTGTATTGTTGTTTTGGGTCTCATCCGTGTATTGTTATTACGGGTCTCATCCCGTGTATTGTTATTACGGGTCTCGTCCCGGGTCTCATCCCGTGTATTGTTATTACGGGTCTCGTCCCGTGTATTGTTATTACGGGTCTCGTCCCGTGTATTGTTGTTTTACGGGTCTCATCCCGTGTATTGTTATTACGGGTCTCGTCCCGTGTATTGTTATTTCCGTGTATTGTTACGGGTCTCGTCCCGTGTATTGTTATTACGGGTCTCGTCCGTGTATTGTATTGTTATTACGGGTCTCGTCCCGTGTATTGTTATTACGGGTCTCATCCCGTGTATTGTTATTACGGGTCTCATCCGTGTATTGTTATTACGGGTCTCGTCCCGTGTATTGTTATTACGGGTCTCATCCCGTGTATTGTACGGGTCTCGTCCCGTGTATTGTTATTACGGGTCTCGTCCAGTGTATTGTTATTACGGGTCTCGTCCCGTGTATTGTTGTTTTGGGTCTCATCCCGTGTATTGTTATTACGGGTCTCATCCCGTGTATTGTTATTACGGGTCTCGTCCCGTGTATTGTTAGTACGGGTCTCGTCCCGTGTATTGTTATTACGGGTCTCGTCCCGTGTATTGTTATTACGGGTCTCCCGTGTATTGTGTACGGGTCTCGTCCCGTGTATTACGGGTCTCGTCCCGTGTATTGTTATTACGGGTCTCGTCCCGTGTATTGTTATTACGGGTCTCGTCCCGTGTATTGTTATTATGGTCTCGTCCCGTGTATTGTTATTACGGGTCTCGTCCCGTGTATTGTTATTACGGGTCTCGTCCCGTGTATTGTTATTACGGGTCTCGTCCCGTGTATTGTTGTTTTGGGTCTCATCCCGTGTATTGTTATTACGGGTCTCGTCCCGTGTATTGTTATTACGGGTCTCGCCCGTGTATTGTTATTACGGGTCTCGTCCCGTGTATTGTTATTACGGGTCTCGCCCCGTGTATTGTTATTACGGTCTCATCCGTGTATTGTTATTACGGGTCTCGTCCCGTGTATTGTTATTACGGGTCTCGTCCCGTGTATTGTTATTACGGGGTCCCGTGTATTGTTATTACGGGTCTCGTCCCGTGTATTGTTATTACGGGTCTCGTCCCGTGTATTGTTATTACGGGTCTCGTCCCGTGTATTGTTATTACGGGTCTCATCCCGTGTATTGTTATTACGGGTCTCGTCCGTGTATTGTGTATTGTTATTACGGGTCTCATCCCGTGTATTGTTATTACGGGTCTCATCCCGTGTATTGTTATTACGGGTCTCATCCCGTGTATTGTTATTACGGGTCTCATCCCGTGTATTGTTATTACGGGTCTCGTCCCGTGTATTGTTATTACGGGTCTCGTCCCGTGTATTGTTATTACGGGTCTCGTCCCGTGTATTGTTGTTTTGGGTCTCATCCCGTGTATTGTTATTACGGGTCTCATCCCGTGTATTGTTATTACGGGTCTCGTTCCGTGTATTGTTAGTACGGGTCTCGTCCCGTGTATTGTTATTACGGGTCTCGTCCCGTGTATTGTTATTACTGTCTCGTCCAGTGTATTGTTATTACGGGTCTCGTCCCGTGTATTGTTGTTTTGGGTCTCATCCCGTGTATTGTTATTACGGGTCTCATCCCGTGTATTGTTATTACGGGTCTCGTCCCGTGTATTGTTATTACGGGTCTCATCCCGTGTATTGTTATTACGGGTCTCGTCCCGTGTATTGTTAGTACGGGTCTCGTCCAGTGTATTGTTATTACGGGTCTCGTCCCGTGTATTGTTGTTTTGGGTCTCATCCCGTGTATTGTTATTACGGGTCTCATCCCGTGTATTGTTATTACGGTCTCGTCCCGTGTATTGTTATTACGGTCTCGTCCCGTGTATTGTTATTACGGGTCTCGTCCCGTGTATTGTTAGTACGGGTCTCGTCCCGTGTATTGTTATTACGGGTCTCGTCCCGTGTATTGTTATTACGGGTCTCGTCCCGTGTATTGTTATTACGGGTCTCGTCCCGTGTATTGTTATTACGGGTCTCATCCCGTGTATTGTTATTACGGGTCTCGTCCAGTGTATTGTTATTATGGTCTCGTCCCGTGTATTGTTATTACGGGTCTCATCCCGTGTATTGTTATTACGGGTCTCGTCCCGTGTATTGTTAGTACGGGTCTCGTCCAGTGTATTGTTATTACGGGTCTCGTCCCGTGTATTGTTGTTTTGGGTCTCATCCCGTGTATTGTTATTACGGGTCTCATCCCGTGTATTGTTATTACGGGTCTCGTCCCGTGTATTGTTATTACGGTCTCGTCCCGTGTATTGTTATTACGGGTCTCGTCCCGTGTATTGTTATTACGGGTCTCGTCCCGTGTATTGTTATTACGGGTCTCGTCCCGTGTATTGTTGTTTTGGGTCTCATCCCGTGTATTGTTATTACGGGACTCGTCCGGTGTATTGTTATTACGGGTCTCGTCCCGTGTATTGTTATTACGGGTCTCATCCCGTGTATTGTTATTACGGGTCTCGTCCCGTGTATTGTTAGTACGGGTCTCGTCCCGTGTATTGTTATTACGGGTCTCGTCCCGTGTATTGTTGTTTTGGGTCTCATCCCGTGTATTGTTATTACGGGTCTCATCCCGTGTATTGTTATTACGGGTCTCATCCCGTGTATTGTTATTACGGGTCTCGTCCCGTGTATTGTTATTACGGGTCTCGTCCCGTGTATTGTTATTACGGGTCTCGTCCCGTGTATTGTTGTTTAGGGTCTCATCCCGTGTATTGTTATTACGGGTCTCATCCCGTGTATTGTTATTACGGGTCTCGTCCCGTGTATTGTTATTACGGGTCTCGTCCCGTGTATTGTTATTACGGGTCTCATCCCGTGTATTGGTACGGGTCTCGTCCCGTGTATTGTTATTACGGGTCTCGTCCCGTGTATTGTTATTACGGTCTCGTCCCGTGTATTGTTATTACGGGTCTCGTCCCGTGTATTGTTATTACGGGTCTCGTCCCGTGTATTGTTATTACGGTCTCGTCCCGTGTATTGTTATTACGGTCTCGTCCCGTGTATTGTTATTACGGGTCTCGTCCCGTGTATTGTTATTACGGGTCTCGTCCCGTGTATTGTTATTACGGGTCTCATCCCGTGTATTGTTATTACGGTCTCGTCCCGTGTATTGTTATTACGGGTCTCGTCCGTGTATTGTTATTACGGGTCTCGTCCCGTGTATTGTTGTTTTGGGTCTCATCCCGTGTATTGTTATTACGGGTCTCATCCCGTGTATTGTTATTACGGGTCTCGTCCCGTGTATTGTTAGTACGGGTCTCGTCCCTTGTATTGTTATTACGGGTCTCGTCCCGTGTATTGTTATTACGGTCTCGTCCCGTGTATTGTTATTACGGTCTCATCCCGTGTATTGTTATTATGGTCTCGTCCAGTGTATTGTTATTACGGGTCTCGTCCCGTGTATTGTTGTTTTGGGTCTCATCCCGTGTATTGTTATTACGGGTCTCATCCCGTGTATTGTTAGTACGGGTCTCGTCCCGTGTATTGTTATTACGGGTCTCATTGTGTATTGTTATTACGGGTCTCGTCCCGTGTATTGTTAGTACGGGTCTCGTCCAGTGTATTGTTATTACGGGTCTCGTCCCGTGTATTGTTGTTTTGGGTCTCATCCCGTGTATTGTTATTACGGGTCTCATCCCGTGTATTGTTAGTACGGGTCTCGTCCGTGTATTGTTATTACGGGTCTCGTCCCGTGTATTGTTATTACGGGTCTCATCCCGTGTATTGTTATTACGGGTCTCGTCCCGTGTATTGTTATTACGGGTCTCGTCCCGTGTATTGTTATTACGGGTCTCGTCCCGTGTATTGTTATTACGGGTCTCGTCCCGTGTATTGTTATTACGGTCTCGTCCCGTGTATTGTTATTACGGGTCTCGTCCCGTGTATTGTTATTACGGGTCTCGTCCCGTGTATTGTTGTACGGGTCTCATCCCGTGTATTGTTATTACGGGTCTCGTCCCGTGTATTGTTATTACGGGTCTCGTCCCGTATTACGGGTATTGTTATTACGGGTCTCGTCCGTGTATTGTTATTACGGGTCTCGTCCCGTGTATTGTTATTTTGGGTCTCATCCCGTGTATTGTTATTACGGGTCTCATCCCGTGTATTGTTATTACGGGTCTCGTCCCGTGTATTGTTATTACGGGTCTCATCCCGTGTATTGTTATTTACGGGTCTCGTCCCGTGTATTGTTAGTACGGGTCTCGTCCAGTGTATTGTTATTACGGGTCTCATCCCGTGTATTGTTGTTTTGGGTCTCATCCCGTGTATTGTTATTACGGGTCTCATCCCGTGTATTGTTATTACGGGTCTCGTCCCGTGTATTGTTATTACGGGTCTCGTCCCGTGTATTGTTGTTACGGGTCTCATCCCGTGTATTGTTATTACGGGTCTCATCCCGTGTATTGTTACGGGTCTCGTCCGGGTCGGGTCTCGTCCCGTGTATTGTTATTACGGGTCTCGTCCCGTGTATTGTTATTACGGGTCTCATCCCGTGTATTGTTATTACGGTCTCGTCCCGTGTATTGTTATTACGGTCTCGTCCGTGTATTGTTATTACGGGTCTCGTCCCGTGTATTGTTATTACGGGTCTCATCCCGTGTATTGTTATTACGGGTCTCATCCCGTGTATTGTTATTACGGGTCTCGTTCCGTGTATTGTTAGTACGGGTCTCGTCCCGTGTATTGTTATTACGGGTCTCGTCCCGTGTATTGTTATTACGGGTCTCATCCCGTGTATTGTTATTACGGGTCTCGTCCCGTGTATTGTTATTACGGGTCTAGTCCCGTGTATTGTTATTACGGTCTCGTCCCGTGTATTTTTATTACGGGTCTCGTCCCGTGTATTGTTATTACGGGTCTCATCCCGTGTATTGTTGTTATTACGGTCTCGTCCCGTGTATTGTTATTACGGGTCTCGTCCCGTGTATTGTTAGTACGGGTCTCGTCCCGTGTATTGTTATTACGGTCTCGTCCCGTGTATTGTTATTACGGGTCTCGTCCCGTGTATTGTTATTACGGGTCTCGTCCCGTGTATTGTTATTACGGGTCTCGTCCCGTGTATTGTTATTACGGGTCTCGTCCCGTGTATTGTTATTACGGGTCTCGTCCCGTGTATTGTTTTAACGGGTCTCATCCCGTGTATTGTTATTACGGGTCTCGTCCCGTGTATTGTTAGTACGGGTCTCGTCCAGTGTATTGTTATTACGGGTCTCGTCCCGTGTATTGTTTTGGGTCTCATCCCGTGTATTGTTATTACGGGTCTCATCCCGTGTATTGTTATTACGGGTCTCGTCCCGTGTATTGTTATTACGGGTCTCATCCCGTGTATTGTTATTACGGGTCTCGTCCCGTGTATTGTTAGTACGGGTCTCGTCCAGTGTATTGTTATTACGGGTCTCGTCCCGTGTATTGTTGTTTTGGGTCTCATCCCGTGTATTGTTATTACGGGTCTCATCCCGTGTATTGTTATTACGGTCTCGTCCCGTGTATTGTTATTACGGGTCTCGTCCCGTGTATTGTTATTACGGGTCTCGTCCCGTGTATTGTTATTACGGTCTCGTCCCGTGTATTGTTAGTACGGGTCTCGTCCCGTGTATTGTTATTACGGGTCTCGTCCCGTGTATTGTTATTACGGGTCTCGTCCCGTGTATTGTTATTACGGGTCTCGTCCCGTGTATTGTTATTACGGGTCTCGTCCCGTGTATTGTTATTACGGGTCTCGTCCCGTGTATTGTTATTACGGGTCTCGTCCCGTGTATTGTTGTTTTGGGTCTCATCCCGTGTATTGTTATTACGGGACTCGTCCCGTGTATTGTTATTACGGGTCTCGTCCCGTGTATTGTTATTACGGGTCTCATCCCGTGTATTGTTATTACGGGTCTCGTCCCGTGTATTGTTAGTACGGGTCTCGTCCAGTGTATTGTTATTACGGGTCTCGTCCCGTGTATTGTTGTTTTGGGTCTCATCCCGTGTATTGTTATTACGGGTCTCATCCCGTGTATTGTTATTACGGGTCTCGTCCCGTGTATTGTTATTACGGGTCTCATCCCGTGTATTGTTATTACGGGTCTCGTCCCGTGTATTGTTAGTACGGGTCTCGTCCAGTGTATTGTTATTACGGGTCTCGTCCCGTGTATTGTTGTTTTGGGTCTCATCCCGTGTATTGTTATTACGGGTCTCATCCCGTGTATTGTTATTACGGGTCTCGTCCCGTGTATTGTTATTACGGGTCTCGTCCCGTGTATTGTTATTACGGGTCTCGTCCCGTGTATTGTTATTACGGGTCTCATCCCGTGTATTGTTATTACGGGTCTCGTCCCGTGTATTGTTATTACGGGTCTCGTCCCGTGTATTGTTATTACGGTCTCGTCCCGTGTATTGTTATTACGGGTCGTGTATTGTTAGTACGGGTCTCGTCCCGTGTATTGTTATTACGGTCTCGTCCCGTGTATTGTTATTACGGGTCTCATCCCGTGTATTGTTATTACGGGTCTCGTCCCGTGTATTGTTAGTACGGGTCTCGTCCCGTGTATTGTTATTACGGGTCTCGTCCCGTGTATTGTTATTACGGGTCTCATCCCGTGTATTGTTATTACGGGTCTCGTCCCGTGTATTGTTATTACGGGTCTCGTCCCGTGTATTGTTATTACGGGTCTCGTCCCGTGTATTGTTATTACGGGTCTCGTCCCGTGTATTGTTATTACGGTCTCGTCCCGTGTATTGTTATTACGGGTCTCGTCCCGTGTATTGTTATTACGGGTCTCGTCCCGTGTATTGTTATTACGGGTCTCGTCCCGTGTATTGTTATTACGGTCTCGTCCCGTGTATTGTTATTACGGGTCTCGTCCCGTGTATTGTTATTACGGGTCTCGTCCCGTGTATTGTTATTACGGGTCTCGTCCCGTGTATTGTTGTTTTGGGTCTCATCCCGTGTATTGTTATTACGGGTCTCGTCCCGTGTATTGTTATTACGGGTCTCGTCCCGTGTATTGTTATTACGGGTCTCATCCCGTGTATTGTTATTACGGGTCTCGTCCCGTGTATTGTTAGTACGGGTCTCGTCCAGTGTATTGTTATTACGGGTCTCGTCCCGTGTATTGTTGTTTTGGGTCTCATCCCGTGTATTGTTATTACGGGTCTCATCCCGTGTATTGTTATTACGGGTCTCGTCCGGGTCTCATCCCGTGTATTGTTATTACGGGTCTCGTCCCGTGTATTGTTAGTACGGGTCTCGTCCCGTGTATTGTTATTACGGGTCTCGTCCCGTGTATTGTTATTACGGGTCTCGTCCCGTGTATTGTTTTTGGGTCTCATCCCGTGTATTGTTATTACGGGTCTCGTCCCGTGTATTGTTATTACGGGTCTCGTCCCGTGTATTGTTGTTTTGGGTCTCATCCCGTGTATTGTTAGTACGGGTCTCGTCCCGTGTATTGTTATTACGGGTCTCGTCCCGTGTATTGTTATTACGGGTCTCATCCCGTGTATTGTTATTACGGGTCTCGTCCGTGTATTGTTAGTACGGGTCTCGTCCAGTGTATTGTTATTACGGGTCTCGTCCCGTGTATTGTTGTTTTGGGTCTCATCCCGTGTATTGTTATTACGGGTCTCATCCCGTGTATTGTTATTACGGGTCTCGTCCCGTGTATTGTTATTACGGGTCTCATCCCGTGTATTGTTATTACGGGTCTCGTCCCGTGTATTGTTAGTACGGGTCTCGTCCAGTGTATTGTTATTACGGGTCTCGTCCCGTGTATTGTTGTTTTGGGTCTCATCCCGTGTATTGTTATTACGGGTCTCATCCCGTGTATTGTTATTACGGGTCTCGTCCCGTGTATTGTTAGTACGGGTCTCGTCCCGTGTATTGTTATTACGGGTCTCGTCCCGTGTATTGTTATTACGGGTCTCATCCCGTGTATTGTTATTACGGGTCTCGTCCCGTGTATTGTTATTACGGGTCTCGTCCCGTGTATTGTTATTACGGTCTCGTCCCGTGTATTGTTATTACGGGTCTCGTCCCGTGTATTGTTATTACGGGTCTCGTCCCGTGTATTGTTATTACGGTCTCGTCCCGTGTATTGTTATTACGGGTCTCATCCAGTGTATTGTTATTACGGGTCTCGTTCCGTGTATTGTTAGTACGGGTCTCGTCCCGTGTATTGTTATTACGGGTCTCGTCCCGTGTATTGTTATTACGGGTCTCATCCCGTGTATTGTTATTACGGGTCTCGTCCCGTGTATTGTTATTACGGGTCTCGTCCCGTGTATTGTTATTACGGTCTCGTCCCGTGTATTTTTATTACGGGTCTCGTCCCGTGTATTGTTATTACGGTCTCATCCCGTGTATTGTTATTACGGTCTCGTCCCGTGTATTGTTATTACGGTCTCGTCCCGTGTATTGTTAGTACGGGTCTCGTCCCGTGTATTGTTATTACGGTCTCGTCCCGTGTATTGTTATTACGGGTCTCGTCCCGTGTATTGTTAGTACGGGTCTCGTCCCGTGTATTGTTATTACGGGTCTCGTCCCGTGTATTGTTGTTTTGGGTCTCATCCCGTGTATTGTTATTACGGGACTCGTCCCGTGTATTGTTATTACGGGTCTCGTCCCGTGTATTGTTATTACGGGTCTCATCCCGTGTATTGTTATTACGGGTCTCGTCCCGTGTATTGTTAGTACGGGTCTCGTCCCAGTGTATTGTTATTACGGGTCTCGTCCCGTGTATTGTTGTTTTGGGTCTCATCCCGTGTATTGTTATTACGGGTCTCATCCCGTGTATTGTTATTACGGGTCTCGTCCCGTGTATTGTTATTACGGGTCTCATCCCGTGTATTGTTATTACGGGTCTCGTCCCGTGTATTGTTAGTACGGGTCTCGTCCCAGTGTATTGTTATTACGGGTCTCGTCCCGTGTATTGTTGTTTTGGGTCTCATCCCGTGTATTGTTATTACGGGTCTCATCCCGTGTATTGTTATTACGGGTCTCGTCCCGTGTATTGTTATTACGGGTCTCATCCCGTGTATTGTTATTACGGGTCTCGTCCCGTGTATTGTTAGTACGGGTCTCGTCCAGTGTATTGTTATTACGGGTCTCGTCCCGTGTATTGTTGTTTTGGGTCTCATCCCGTGTATTGTTATTACGGGTCTCATCCCGTGTATTGTTATTACGGGTCTCGTCCCGTGTATTGTTATTACGGGTCTCGTCCCGTGTATTGTTATTACGGGTCTCATCCCGTGTATTGTTAGTACGGGTCTCGTCCGTGTATTGTTATTACGGGTCTCGCCCCGTGTATTGTTATTACGGGTCTCGTCCCGTGTATTGTTATTACGGGTCTCGTCCCGTGTATTGTTATTACGGGTCTCGTCCCGTGTATTGTTATTACGGTCTCGTCCCGTGTATTGTTATTACGGGTCTCATCCAGTGTATTGTTATTACGGGTCTCGCCCCGTGTATTGTTAGTACGGGTCTCGTCCCGTGTATTGTTATTACGGGTCTCGTCCCGTGTATTGTTATTACGGGTCTCATCCCGTACGGGTCTCGCCCCGTGTATTGTTATTACGGGTCTCGTCCCGTGTATTGTTATTACGGGTCTCGTCCCGTGTATTGTTATTACGGGTCTCGTCCCGTGTATTGTTATTACGGTCTCATCCCGTGTATTGTTATTACGGGTCTCGTCCCGTGTATTGTTATTACGGGTCTCGTCCCGTGTATTGTTATTACGGGTCTCGTCCGTGTATTGTTATTACGGGTCTCGTCCCGTGTATTGTTATTACGGGTCTCGTCCCGTGTATTGTTAGTACGGGTCTCGTCCCGTGTATTGTTATTACGGGTCTCGTCCCGTGTATTGTTGTTTTGGGTCTCATCCCGTGTATTGTTATTACGGGTCTCGTCCCGTGTATTGTTATTACGGGTCTCGTCCCGTGTATTGTTATTACGGGTCTCATCCCGTGGTACGGGTCTCGTCCCGTGTATTGTTAGTACGGGTCTCGTCCCGTGTATTGTTATTACGGGTCTCGTCCCGTGTATTGTTGTTTTGGGTCTCATCCCGTGTATTGTTATTACGGGTCTCGTCCCGTGTACGGGTCTGTTATTACGGGTCTCATCCCGTGTATTGTTATTACGGGTCTCATCCCGTGTATTGTTATTACGGGTCTCGTCCGTGTATTGTTAGTACGGGTCTCGTCCCGTGTATTGTTATTACGGGTCTCGTCCCGTGTATTGTTATTTTGGGTCTCATCCCGTGTATTGTTATTACGGGGTCCCGTGTATTGTTATTACGGGTCTCGTCCCGTGTATTGTTACGGGTTATGGGTCTCGTCCCGTGTATTGTTATTACGGGTCTCGTCCCGTGTATTGTTATTACGGGTCTAGTCCCGTGTATTGTTATTACGGTCTCGTCCCGTGTATTTTTATTACGGGTCTCGTCCCGTGTATTGTTATTACGGGTCTCGTCCCGTGTATTGTTAGTACGGGTCTCGTCCCGTGTATTGTTATTACGGGTCTCGTCCCGTGTATTGTTATTACGGGTCTCATCCCTTGTATTGTTAGTACGGGTCTCGTCCCGTGTATTGTTATTACGGGTCTCGTCCCGTGTATTGTTAGTACGGGTCTCGTCCCGTGTATTGTTATTACGGGTCTCGTCCCGTGTATTGTTATTACGAGTCTCATCCCTTGTATTGTTAGTACGGGTCTCGTCCCGTGTATTGTTATTACGGGTCTCGTCCCGTGTATTGTTATTACGGGTCTCGTCCCGTGTATTGTTATTACGGTCTCGTCCCGTGTATTGTTATTACGGGTCTCGTCCCGTGTATTGTTTACGGGTCTCGTCCGTGTATTGTTATTACGGGTCTCGTCCCGTGTATTGTTGTTTTGGGTCTCATCCCGTGTATTGTTATTACGGGTCTCGTCCGTGTATTGTTATTACGGGTCTCGTCCCGTGTATTGTTATTACGGGTCTCATCCCGTGTATTGTTATTACGGGTCTCGTCCCGTGTATTGTTAGTACGGGTCTCGTCCCGTGTATTGTTATTACGGGTCTCGTCCCGTGTATTGTTGTTTTGGGTCTCATCCCGTGTATTGTTATTACGGGTCTCGTCCCGTGTATTGTTATTACGGGTCTCGTCCCGTGTATTGTTATTACGGGTCTCATCCCGTGTATTGTTATTACGGGTCTCGTCCCGTGTATTGTTAGTACGGGTCTCGTCCAGTGTATTGTTATTACGGGTCTCGTCCCGTGTATTGTTGTTTTGGGTCTCATCCCGTGTATTGTTATTACGGGTCTCATCCCGTGTATTGTTATTACGGGTCTCGTCCCGTGTATTGTTATTACGGGTCTCATCCCGTGTATTGTTATTACGGGTCTCGTCCCGTGTATTGTTAGTACGGGTCTCGTCCAGTGTATTGTTATTACGGGTCTCGTCCCGTGTATTGTTGTTTTGGGTCTCATCCCGTGTATTGTTATTACGGGTCTCATCCCGTGTATTGTTATTACGGGTCTCGTCCCGTGTATTGTTAGTACGGGTCTCGTCCCGTGTATTGTTATTACGGGTCTCGTCCCGTGTATTGTTATTACGGGTCTCGTCCCGTGTATTGTTATTACGGGTCTCGTCCCGTGTATTGTTATTACGGGTCTCGTCCCGTGTATTGTTATTACGGGTCTCGTCCCGTGTATTGTTATTACGGGTCTCGTCCCGTGTATTGTTATTACGGGTCTCGTCCCGTGTATTGTTATTACGGGTCTCGTCCCGTGTATTGTTATTACGGGTCTCGTCCCGTGTATTGTTATTACGGGTCTCGTCCCGTGTATTGTTATTACGGGTCTCGTCCCGTGTATTGTTATTACGGGTCTCGTCCCGTGTATTGTTATTACGGGGTCTCGGGTCCCGTGTATTGTTATTACGGTCTCGTCCCGTGTATTGTTAGTACGGGTCTCGTTCCGTGTATTGTTATTACGGTCTCGTCCCGTGTATTGTTATTACGGGTCTCGTCCCGTGTATTGTTAGTACGGGTCTCATCCCGTGTATTGTTATTACGGGACTCGTCCCGTGTATTGTTATTACGGGTCTCGTCCCGTGTATTGTTATTACGGGTCTCATCCCGTGTATTGTTATTACGGGTCTCATCCCGTGTATTGTTATTACGGGTCTCGTCCCGTGTATTGTTGTTTAGGGTCTCATCCCGTGTATTGTTATTACGGGTCTCATCCCGTGTATTGTTATTACGGGTCTCGTCCCGTGTATTGTTATTACGGGTCTCATCCCGTGTATTGTTATTACGGGTCTCGTCCCGTGTATTGTTAGTACGGGTCTCGTCCCGTGTATTGTTATTACGGGTCTCGTCCCGTGTATTGTTGTTTTGGGTCTCATCCCGTGTATTGTTATTACGGGTCTCATCCCGTGTATTGTTATTACGGGTCTCGTCCCGTGTATTGTTAGTACGGGTCTCGTCCCGTGTATTGTTATTACGGGTCTCGTCCGTGTATTGTTATTACGGGTCTCGTCCCGTGTATTGTTATTACGGGTCTCGTCCCGTGTATTGTTGTTTTGGGTCTCATCCCGTGTATTGTTATTACGGGTCTCATCCCGTGTATTGTTATTACGGGTCTCGTCCCGTGTATTGTTATTACGGGTCTCATCCCGTGTATTGTTATTACGGGTCTCGTCCCGTGTATTGTTAGTACGGGTCTCGTCCAGTGTATTGTTATTACGGGTCTCGTCCCGTGTATTGTTGTTTTGGGTCTCATCCCGTGTATTGTTATTACGGGTCTCATCCCGTGTATTGTTATTACGGTCTCGTCCCGTGTATTGTTATTACGGTCTCGTCCCGTGTATTGTTATTACGGGTCTCGTCCCGTGTATTGTTAGTACGGGTCTTGTCCCGTGTATTGTTATTACGGGTCTCGTCCCGTGTATTGTTATTACGGGTCTTGTCCCGTGTATTGTTATTACGGGTCTCGTCCCGTGTATTGTTATTACGGGTCTCATCCCGTGTATTGTTATTACGGGTCTCGTCCAGTGTATTGTTATTATGGTCTCGTCCCGTGTATTGTTATTACGGGTCTCATCCCGTGTATTGTTATTACGGGTCTCGTCCCGTGTATTGTTAGTACGGGTCTCGTCCAGTGTATTGTTATTACGGGTCTCGTCCCGTGTATTGTTGTTTTGGGTCTCATCCCGTGTATTGTTATTACGGGTCTCATCCCGTGTATTGTTATTACGGGTCTCGTCCCGTGTATTGTTATTACGGGTCTCGTCCCGTGTATTGTTATTACGGGTCTCGTCCCGTGTATTGTTAGTACGGGTCTCGTCCCGTGTATTGTTATTACGGGTCTCGTCCCGTGTATTGTTGTTTTGGGTCTCATCCCATGTATTGTTATTACGGGACTCGTCCGGTGTATTGTTATTACGGGTCTCGTCCCGTGTATTGTTATTACGGGTCTCATCCCGTGTATTGTTATTACGGGTCTCGTCCCGTGTATTGTTAGTACGGGTCTCATCCCAGTGTATTGTTATTACGGGTCTCGTCCCGTGTATTGTTGTTTTGGGTCTCATCCCGTGTATTGTTTACGGGTCTCATCCCGTGTATTGTTATTACGGGTCTCGTCCCGTGTATTGTTATTACGGGTCTCATCCCGTGTATTGTTATTACGGGTCTCGTCCGTGTATTGTTAGTACGGGTCTCGTCCAGTGTATTGTTATTACGGGTCTCGTCCCGTGTATTGTTGTTTTGGGTCTCATCCCGTGTATTGTTATTACGGGTCTCATCCCGTGTATTGTTAGTACGGGTCTCCCGTGTATTGTTATTACGGGTCTCGTCCCGTGTATTGTTATTACGGGTCTCATCCCGTGTATTGTTATTACGGGTCTCGTCCTGTGTATTGTTATTACGGGTCTAGTCCCGTGTATTGTTATTACGGTCTCGTCCCGTGTATTTTTATTACGGGTCTCGTCCCGTGTATTGTTATTACGTCTCGTCCCGTGTATTGTTATTACGGTCTCGTCCCGTGTATTGTTATTACGGTCTCGTCCCGTGTATTGTTAGTACGGGTCTCGTCCCGTGTATTGTTATTACGGTCTCGTCCCGTGTATTGTTATTACGGGTCTCATCCCGTGTATTGTTATTACGGGTCTCGTCCCGTGTATTGTTAGTACGGGTCTCGTCCAGTGTATTGTTATTACGGGTCTCGTCCCGTGTATTGTTGTTTTGGGTCTCATCCCGTGTATTGTTATTACGGGTCTCATCCCGTGTATTGTTATTACGGGTCTCGTCCCGTGTATTGTTATTACGGGTCTCATCCCGTGTATTG
The DNA here is from genome assembly GCF_034236695.1 of Oncorhynchus nerka. Lineage (NCBI taxonomy): Eukaryota > Metazoa > Chordata > Actinopteri > Salmoniformes > Salmonidae > Oncorhynchus > Oncorhynchus nerka. The sequence goes on along the minus strand of NC_088396.1, from coordinate 29,653,311 downwards.
TTATTACGGGTCTCGTCCCGTGTATTGTTAGTACGGGTCTCGTCCAGTGTATTGTTATTACGGGTCTCGTCCCGTGTATTGTTAGTACGGGTCTCGTCCAGTGTATTGTTATTACGGGTCTCGTCCCGTGTATTGTTGTTTTGGGTCTCATCCCGTGTATTGTTATTACGGGTCTCATCCCGTGTATTGTTATTACGGGTCTCGTCCCGTGTATTGTTATTACGGGTCTCATCCCGTGTATTGTTATTACGGGTCTCGTCCCGTGTATTGTTAGTACGGGTCTCGTCCAGTGTATTGTTATTACGGGTCTCGTCCCGTGTATTGTTGTTTTGGGTCTCATCCCGTGTATTGTTATTACGGGTCTCATCCCGTGTATTGTTAGTACGGGTCTCGTCCCGTGTATTGTTATTACGGGTCTCGTCCCATGTATTGTTATTACGGGTCTCATCCCGTGTATTGTTAGTACGGGTCTCGTCCTGTGTATTGTTATTACGGGTCTAGTCCCGTGTATTGTTATTACGGTCTCGTCCCGTGTATTTTTATTACGGGTCTCGTCCCGTGTATTGTTATTACGTCTCGTCCCGTGTATTGTTATTACGGTCTCGTCCCGTGTATTGTTATTACGGGTCTCATCCAGTGTATTGTTATTACGGGTCTCGTTCCGTGTATTGTTAGTACGGGTCTCGTCCCGTGTATTGTTATTACGGGTCTCGTCCCGTGTATTGTTATTACGGGTCTCATCCCGTGTATTGTTAGTACGGGTCTCGTCCCGTGTATTGTTATTACGGGTGTAGTCCCGTGTATTGTTATTACGGTCTCGTCCCGTGTATTTTTATTACGGGTCTCGTCCCGTGTATTGTTATTACGGTCTCATCCCGTGTATTGTTATTACGGTCTCGTCCCGTGTATTGTTATTACGGTCTCGTCCCGTGTATTGTTAGTACGGGTCTCGTCCCGTGTATTGTTATTACGGTCTCGTCCCGTGTATTGTTATTACGGGTCTCGTCCCGTGTATTGTTAGTACGGGTCTCGTCCGTGTATTGTTATTACGGGTCTCGTCCCGTGTATTGTTGTTTTGGGTCTCATCCCGTGTATTGTTATTACGGGACTCGTCCCGTGTATTGTTATTACGGGTCTCGTCCCGTGTATTGTTATTACGGGTCTCATCCCGTGTATTGTTATTACGGGTCTCGTCCCGTGTATTGTTAGTACGGGTCTCGTCCAGTGTATTGTTATTACGGGTCTCGTCCCGTGTATTGTTGTTTTGGGTCTCATCCCGTGTATTGTTATTACGGGTCTCATCCCGTGTATTGTTATTACGGGTCTCGTCCCGTGTATTGTTATTACGGGTCTCATCCCGTGTATTGTTATTACGGGTCTCGTCCCGTGTATTGTTAGTACGGGTCTCGTCCAGTGTATTGTTATTACGGGTCTCGTCCCGTGTATTGTTGTTTTGGGTCTCATCCCGTGTATTGTTATTACGGGTCTCATCCCGTGTATTGTTATTACGGTCTCGTCCGTGTATTGTTATTACCGGTCTCGTCCCGTGTATTGTTAGTACGGGTCTCGTCCCGTGTATTGTTATTACGGTCTCGTCCCGTGTATTGTTATTACGGGTCTCGTCCCGTGTATTGTTATTACGGGTCTAGTCCCGTGTATTGTTATTACGGTCTCGTCCCGTGTATTGTTATTACGGGTCTCGTCCCGTGTATTGTTAGTACGGGTCTCGTCCCGTGTATTGTTATTACGGGTCTCGTCCCGTGTATTGTTATTACGGGTCTCGTCCCGTGTATTGTTGTTTTGGGTCTCATCCCATGTATTGTTACGGGTCTCGTCCCGTGGTTCTACGGGTCTCGTCCCGTGTATTGTTATTACGGGTCTCGTCCCGTGTATTGTTATTACGGGTCTCGTCCCGTGTATTGTTATTACGGGTCTCGTCCCGTGTATTGTTAGTACGGGTCTCGTCCAGTGTATTGTTATTACGGGTCTCGTCCCGTGTATTGTTGTTTTGGGTCTCATCCCGTGTATTGTTATTACGGGTCTCATCCCGTGTATTGTTATTACGGGTCTCGTCCGTGTATTGTTATTACGGGTCTCATCCCGTGTATTGTTATTACGGGTCTCGTCCCGTGTATTGTTAGTACGGGTCTCGTCCAGTGTATTGTTATTACGGGTCTCGTCCCGTGTATTGTTGTTTTGGGTCTCATCCCGTGTATTGTTATTACGGGTCTCATCCCGTGTATTGTTATTACGGGTCTCGTCCCGTGTATTGTTATTACGGGTCTCGTCCCGTGTATTGTTATTACGGGTCTCATCCCGTGTATTGTTAGTACGGGTCTCGTCCCGTGTATTGTTATTACGGGTCTCGTCCCGTGTATTGTTATTACGGGTCTCGTCCCGTGTATTGTTATTACGGGTCTCGTCCCGTGTATTGTTATTACGGTCTCGTCCCGTGTATTGTTATTACGGTCTCGTCCCGTGTATTGTTATTACGGGTCTCATCCCGTGTATTGTTATTACGGGTCTCGTTCCGTGTATTGTTAGTACGGGTCTCGTCCCGTGTATTGTTATTACGGGTCTCGTCCCGTGTATTGTTATTACGGGTCTCATCCCGTGTATTGTTAGTACGGGTCTCGTCCCGTGTATTGTTATTACGGGTGTAGTCCCGTGTATTGTTATTACGGTCTCGTCCCGTGTATTTTTATTACGGGTCTCGTCCCGTGTATTGTTATTACGGTCTCATCCCGTGTATTGTTATTACGGTCTCGTCCCGTGTATTGTTATTACGGTCTCGTCCCGTGTATTGTTAGTACGGGTCTCGTCCCGTGTATTGTTATTACGGGTCTCGTCCCGTGTATTGTTATTACGGTCTCGTCCCGTGTATTGTTATTACGGGTCTCGTCCCGTGTATTGTTATTACGGGTCTCGTCCCGTGTATTGTTAGTACGGGTCTCGTCCCGTGTATTGTTATTACGGGTCTCGTCCCGTGTATTGTTGTTTTGGGTCTCATCCCGTGTATTGTTATTACGGGACTCGTCCCGTGTATTGTTATTACGGGTCTCGTCCCGTGTATTGTTATTACGGGTCTCATCCCGTGTATTGTTATTACGGGTCTCGTCCCGTGTATTGTTAGTACGGGTCTCGTCCAGTGTATTGTTATTACGGGTCTCGTCCCGTGTATTGTTGTTTTGGGTCTCATCCCGTGTATTGTTATTACGGGTCTCATCCCGTGTATTGTTATTACGGGTCTCGTCCCGTGTATTGTTATTACGGGTCTCATCCCGTGTATTGTTATTACGGGTCTCGTCCCGTGTATTGTTAGTACGGGTCTCGTCCAGTGTATTGTTATTACGGGTCTCGTCCCGTGTATTGTTGTTTTGGGTCTCATCCCGTGTATTGTTATTACGGGTTTCATCCCGTGTATTGTTATTACCGGTCTCGTTCCGTGTATTGTTAGTACGGGTCTCGTCCCGTGTATTGTTAGTACGGGTCTCGTCCCGTGTATTGTTATTACGGTCTCGTCCCGTGTATTGTTAGTACGGGTCTCGTCCCGTGTATTGTTATTACGGGTCTAGTCCCGTGTATTGTTATTACGGTCTCGTCCCGTGTATTGTTATTACGGGTCTCGTCCCGTGTATTGTTAGTACGGGTCTCGTCCCGTGTATTGTTATTACGGGTCTAGTCCCGTGTATTGTTATTACGGGTCTCGTCCCGTGTATTGTTGTTTTGGGTCTCATCCCATGTACGGGACTCGTCCCGTGTATTGTTATTACGGGTCTCGTCCCGTGTATTGTTATTACGGGTCTCATCCCGTGTATTGTTATTACGGGTCTCGTCCCGTGTATTGTTAGTACGGGTCTCGTCCAGTGTATTGTTATTACGGGTCTCGTCCCGTGTATTGTTGTTTTGGGTCTCATCCCGTGTATTGTTATTACGGGTCTCATCCCGTGTATTGTTATTACGGGTCTCGTCCCGTGTATTGTTATTACGGGTCTCATCCCGTGTATTGTTATTACGGGTCTCGTCCCGTGTATTGTTAGTACGGGTCTCGTCCAGTGTATTGTTATTACGGGTCTCGTCCCGTGTATTGTTGTTTTGGGTCTCATCCCGTGTATTGTTATTACGGGTCTCATCCCGTGTATTGTTATTACGGGTCTCGTCCCGTGTATTGTTATTACGGGTCTCGTCCCGTGTATTGTTATTACGGGTCTCGTCCCGTGTATTGTTATTACGGGTCTCATCCCGTGTATTGTTAGTACGGGTCTCGTCCCGTGTATTGTTATTACGGTCTCGTCCCGTGTATTGTTATTACGGTCTCGTCCCGTGTATTGTTATTACGGTCTCGTCCCGTGTATTGTTATTACGGGTCTCGTCCCGTGTATTGTTATTACGGTCTCGTCCCGTGTATTGTTATTACGGGTCTCATCCCGTGTATTGTTATTACGGGTCTCGTTCCGTGTATTGTTAGTACGGGTCTCGTCCCGTGTATTGTTATTACGGGTCTCGTCCCGTGTATTGTTATTACGGGTCTCATCCCGTGTATTGTTATTACGGGTCTCGTCCCGTGTATTGTTATTACGGGTCTAGTCCCGTGTATTGTTATTACGGTCTCGTCCCGTGTATTGTTATTACGGGTCTCGTCCCGTGTATTGTTATTACGGTCTCGTCCCGTGTATTGTTATTACGGGTCTCGTCCCGTGTATTGTTATTACGGGTCTCGTCCCGTGTATTGTTATTACGGGTCTCGTCCCGTGTATTGTTATTACGGGTCTCGTCCCGTGTATTGTTAGTACGGGTCTCGTCCCGTGTATTGTTATTACGGGTCTCGTCCCGTGTATTGTTGTTTTGGGTCTCATCCCGTGTATTGTTATTACGGGACTCGTCCCGTGTATTGTTATTACGGGTCTCGTCCCGTGTATTGTTATTACGGGTCTCATCCCGTGTATTGTTATTACGGGTCTCGTCCCGTGTATTGTTAGTACGGGTCTCGTCCAGTGTATTGTTATTACGGGTCTCGTCCCGTGTATTGTTGTTTTGGGTCTCATCCCGTGTATTGTTATTACGGGTCTCATCCCGTGTATTGTTATTACGGGTCTCGTCCCGTGTATTGTTATTACGGGTCTCATCCCGTGTATTGTTATTACGGGTCTCGTCCCGTGTATTGTTAGTACGGGTCTCGTCCAGTGTATTGTTATTACGGGTCTCGTCCCGTGTATTGTTGTTTTGGGTCTCATCCCGTGTATTGTTATTACGGGTCTCATCCCGTGTATTGTTATTACGGGTCTCGTTCCGTGTGTACGGGTCTCGTCCCGTGTATTGTTATTACGGGTCTCGTCCCGTGTATTGTTATTACGGGTCTCGTCCCGTGTATTGTTATTACGGGTCTCGTCCCGTGTATTGTTATTACGGGTCTCGTCCCGTGTATTGTTATTACGGGTCTCGTCCCGTGTATTGTTATTACGGTCTCGTCCCGTGTATTGTTATTACGGGTCTCGTCCCGTGTATTGTTATTACGGTCTCGTCCCGTGTATTGTTATTACGGGTCTCGTCCCGTGTATTGTTAGTACGGGTCTCGTCCCGTGTATTGTTATTACGGGTCTCGTCCCGTGTATTGTTATTACGGTCTCGTCCCGTGTATTTTTATTACGGGTCTCGTCCCGTGTATTGTTATTACGGGTCTCGTCCCGTGTATTGTTAGTACGGGTCTCGTCCCGTGTATTGTTATTACGGGTCTCGTCCCGTGTATTGTTATTACGGGTCTCATCCCATGTATTGTTAGTACGGGTCTCGTCCCGTGTATTGTTAGTACGGGTCTCGTCCCGTGTATTGTTATTACGGGTCTCGTTCCGTGTATTGTTAGTACGGGTCTCGTCCCGTGTATTGTTATTACGGGTCTCGTCCCGTGTATTGTTATTACGGGTCTCGTCCCGTGTATTGTTAGTACGGGTCTCGTCCCGTGTATTGTTATTACGGGTCTCGTCCCGTGTATTGTTATTACGGGTCTCATCCCGTGTATTGTTATTACGGGTCTCGTCCCGTGTATTGTTAGTACGGGTCTCGTCCCGTGTATTGTTATTACGGGTCTCGTCCCGTGTATTGTTATTACGGGTCTCGTCCGTGTATTGTTATTACGGGTCTCGTCCCGTGTATTGTTATTACGGGTCTCGTCCCGTGTATTGTTATTACGGGTCTCGTCCGTGTATTGTTATTACGGGTCTCGTCCCGTGTATTGTTGTACGGGTCTCGTCCCGTGTATTGTTATTACGGGTCTCGTCCCGTGTATTGTTATTACGGGTCTCGTCCCGTGTATTGTTATTACGGGTCTCGTCCGTGTATTGTTATTACGGGTCGGGTCTCGTCCCGTGTATTGTTATTACGGGTCTCGTCCCGTGTATTGTTATTACGGGTCTCGTCCCGTGTATTGTTGTTACGGGTCTCATCCCGTGTATTGTTATTACGGGTCTCGTCCGTGTATTGTTATTCGGGTCTCGTCCCGTGTATTGTTATTACGGGTCTCGTCCCGTGTATTGTTATTACGGGTCTCGTCCCGTGTATTGTTGTAACGGGTCTCGTCCCGTGTATTGTTATTACGGGTCTCGTCCCGTGTATTGTTATTACGGGTCTCGTCCCGTGTATTGTTGTACGGGTCTCGTCCGTGTATTGTTATTACGGTCTCGTCCCGTGTATTGTTATTACGGGTCTCGTCCCGTGTATTGTTGTAACGGGTCTCGTCCCGTGTATTGTTATTACGGGTCTCGTCCCGTGTATTGTTATTACGGGTCTCGTCCCGTGTATTGTTATTACGGGTCTCGTCCCGTGTATTGTTATTACGGGTCTCGTCCCGTGTATTGTTATTACGGGTCTCATCCCGTGAATTGTTAGTACGGGTCTCGTCCCGTGTATTGTTATTACGGTCTCGTCCCGTGTATTGTTATTACGGGTCTCGTCCCGTGGACTGTTATTACGGGTCTCGTCCCGTGTATTGTTATTACGGGTCTCGTCCCGTGTATTGTTATTTTGGGTCTCGTCCGTGTATTGTTATTACGGGGTGGGTCTCATCCGTGTATTGTTAGTACGGGTCTCGTCCCGTGTATTGTTATTACGGGTCTCGTCCGTGTATTGTTATTACGGGTCTCGTCCCGTGTATTGTTATTACGGGTCTCATCCCGTGTATTGTTATTACGGGTCTCGTCCCGTGTATTGTTTACGGGTCTCGTCCGTGTATTGTTATTACGGGTCTCGTCCCGTGTATTGTTGTTTTGGGGTCTCATCCCGTGTATTGTTATTACGGGTCTCATCCGTGTATTGTTATTACGGGTCTCGTCCGTGTATTGTTAGTACGGGTCTCGTCCGTGTATTGTTATTACGGGTCTCGTCCGTGTATTGTTATTACGGTCTCGTCCCGTGTATTGTTAGTACGGGTCTCGTCCCGTGTATTGTTATTACGGGTCTCGTCCCGTGTATTGTTATTACGGGTCTCGTCCCGTGTATTGTTAGTACGGGTCTCGTCCCGTGTATTGTTATTACGGGTCTCGTCCCGTGTATTGTTATTACGGTCTCGTCCCGTGTATTGTTATTACGGGTCTCGTCCCGTGTATTGTATTGTTATTACGGGTCTCGTCCCGTGTATTGTTATTACGGGTCTCGTCCCGTGTATTGTTATTACGGGTCTCATCCCGTGTATTGTTAGTACGGGTCTCGCCCCGTGTATTGTTAGTACGGGTCTCGTCCGTGTATTGTTATTACGGGTCTCGTCCGTGTATTGTTAGTACGGGTCTCGTCCCGTGTATTGTTATTACGGGTCTCGTCCCGTGTATTGTTATTACGGGTCTCGTCCCGTGTATTGTTATTACGGGTCTCGTCCCGTGTATTGTTATTACGGGTCTCGTCCCCGTGTATTGTTATTACGGGTTTCATCCCGTGTATTGTTATTACGGGTCTCGTCCGTGTATTGTTAGTACGGGTCTCGTCCCGTGTATTGTTATTACGGGTCTCGTCCGTGTATTGTTAGTACGGGTCTCGTCCCGTGTATTGTTATTACGGGTCTCGTCCCGTGTATTGTTAGTACGGGTCTCATCCCGTGTATTGTTAGTACGGGTCTCGTCCCGTGTATTGTTAGTACGGGTCTCGTCCCGTGTATTGTTATTACGGGTCTCGTCCCGTGTATTGTTAGTACGGGTCTCGTCCCGTGTATTGTTATTACGGGTCTCGTCCCGTGTATTGTTATTACGGGTCTCGTCCCGTGTATTGTTATTACGGGTCTCGTCCCGTGTATTGTTATTACGGGTCTCGTCCCGTGTATTGTTAGTACGGGTCTCGTCCCGTGTATTGTTATTACGGGTCTCGTCCCGTGTATTGTTATTACGGGTCTCATCCCGTGTATTGTTAGTACGGGTCTCGTCCCGTGTATTGTTATTACGGTCTCGTCCCGTGTATTGTTATTACGGGTCTCGTCCCGTGTATTGTTATTACGGGTCTCGTCCCGTGTATTGTTATTACGGTCTCGTCCCGTGTATTGTTATTACGGTCTCATCCCGTGTATTGTTATTACGGTCTCGTCCCGTGTATTGTTATTACGGTCTCGTCCCGTGTATTGTTATTACGGGTCTCGTCCCGTGTATTGTTAGTACGGGTCTCGTCCCGTGTATTGTTATTACGGGTCTCGTCCCGTGTATTGTTGTTTTGGGTCTCATCCCGTGTATTGTTATTACGGGACTCGTCCCGTGTATTGTTATTACGGGTCTCGTCCCGTGTATTGTTATTACGGGTCTCATCCCGTGTATTGTTATTACGGGTCTCGTCCCGTGTATTGTTGTTTTGGGTCTCATCCCGTGTATTGTTATTACGGGTCTCATCCCGTGTATTGTTATTACGGGTCTCGTCCCGTGTATTGTTATTACGGGTCTCGTCCCGTGTATTGTTATTACGGGTCTCGTCCCGTGTATTGTTATTACGGGTCTCGTCCCGTGTATTGTTAGTACGGGTCTCGTCCCGTGTATTGTTATTACGGGTCTCGTCCCGTGTATTGTTATTACGGGTCTCGTCCCGTGTATTGTTGTTTTGGGTCTCATCCCGTGTATTGTTATTACGGGACTCGTCCCGTGTATTGTTATTACGGGTCTCGTCCCGTGTATTGTTATTACGGGTCTCATCCCGTGTATTGTTATTACGGGTCTCGTCCCGTGTATTGTTAGTACGGGTCTCGTCCAGTGTATTGTTATTACGGGTCTCGTCCCGTGTATTGTTGTTTTGGGTCTCATCCCGTGTATTGTTATTACGGGTCTCATCCCGTGTATTGTTATTACGGGTCTCGTCCCGTGTATTGTTATTACGGGTCTCATCCCGTGTATTGTTATTACGGGTCTCGTCCCGTGTATTGTTAGTACGGGTCTCGTCCAGTGTATTGTTATTACGGGTCTCGTCCCGTGTATTGTTGTTTTGGGTCTCATCCCGTGTATTGTTATTACGGGTCTCATCCCGTGTATTGTTAGTACGGGTCTCGTCCCGTGTATTGTTATTACGGGTCTCGTCCCATGTATTGTTATTACGGGTCTCATCCCGTGTATTGTTAGTACGGGTCTCGTCCTGTGTATTGTTATTACGGGTCTAGTCCCGTGTATTGTTATTACGGTCTCGTCCCGTGTATTTTTATTACGGGTCTCGTCCCGTGTATTGTTATTACGTCTCGTCCCGTGTATTGTTATTACGGTCTCGTCCCGTGTATTGTTATTACGGTCTCGTCCCGTGTATTGTTAGTACGGGTCTCGTCCCGTGTATTGTTATTACGGTCTCGTCCCGTGTATTGTTATTACGGGTCTCATCCAGTGTATTGTTATTACGGGTCTCGTTCCGTGTATTGTTAGTACGGGTCTCGTCCCGTGTATTGTTATTACGGGTCTCGTCCCGTGTATTGTTATTACGGGTCTCATCCCGTGTATTGTTAGTACGGGTCTCGTCCCGTGTATTGTTATTACGGGTCTAGTCCCGTGTATTGTTATTACGGTCTCGTCCCGTGTATTTTTATTACGGGTCTCGTCCCGTGTATTGTTATTACGGTCTCATCCCGTGTATTGTTATTACGGTCTCGTCCCGTGTATTGTTATTACGGTCTCGTCCCGTGTATTGTTAGTACGGGTCTCGTCCCGTGTATTGTTATTACGGTCTCGTCCCGTGTATTGTTATTACGGGTCTCGTCCCGTGTATTGTTAGTACGGGTCTCGTCCCGTGTATTGTTATTACGGGTCTCGTCCCGTGTATTGTTGTTTTGGGTCTCATCCCGTGTATTGTTATTACGGGACTCGTCCCGTGTATTGTTATTACGGGTCTCGTCCCGTGTATTGTTATTACGGGTCTCATCCCGTGTATTGTTATTACGGGTCTCGTCCCGTGTATTGTTAGTACGGGTCTCGTCCAGTGTATTGTTATTACGGGTCTCGTCCCGTGTATTGTTGTTTTGGGTCTCATCCCGTGTATTGTTATTACGGGTCTCATCCCGTGTATTGTTATTACGGGTCTCGTCCCGTGTATTGTTATTACGGGTCTCATCCCGTGTATTGTTATTACGGGTCTCGTCCCGTGTATTGTTATTACGGGTCTCGTCCAGTGTATTGTTATTACGGGTCTCGTCCCGTGTATTGTTGTTTTGGGTCTCATCCCGTGTATTGTTATTACGGGTCTCATCCCGTGTATTGTTATTACGGGTCTCGTTCCGTGTATTGTTAGTACGGGTCTCGTCCCGTGTATTGTTAGTACGGGTCTCGTCCCGTGTATTGTTATTACGGTCTCGTCCCGTGTATTGTTATTACGGGTCTCGTCCCGTGTATTGTTAGTACGGGTCTCGTCCCGTGTATTGTTATTACGGGTCTCGTCCCGTGTATTGTTGTTTTGGGTCTCATCCCGTGTATTGTTATTACGGGTCTCGTCCCGTGTATTGTTATTACGGGTCTCGTCCCGTGTATTGTTATTACGGGTCTCATCCCGTGTATTGTTATTACGGGTCTCGTCCCGTGTATTGTTAGTACGGGTCTCGTCCAGTGTATTGTTATTACGGGTCTCGTCCCGTGTATTGTTGTTTTGGGTCTCATCCCGTGTATTGTTATTACGGGTCTCATCCCGTGTATTGTTATTACGGGTCTCGTCCCGTGTATTGTTAGTACGGGTCTCGTCCCGTGTATTGTTATTACGGGTCTCGTCCCGTGTATTGTTATTACGGGTCTCGTCCCGTGTATTGTTAGTACGGGTCTCGTCCCGTGTATTGTTATTACGGGTCTCGTCCCGTGTATTGTTATTACGGGTCTCGTCCCGTGTATTGTTGTTTTGGGTCTCATCCCGTGTATTGTTATTACGGGTCTCGTCCCGTGTATTGTTATTACGGGTCTCGTCCCGTGTATTGTTATTACGGGTCTCATCCCGTGTATTGTTATTACGGGTCTCGTCCCGTGTATTGTTAGTACGGGTCTCGTCCAGTGTATTGTTATTACGGGTCTCGTCCCGTGTATTGTTGTTTTGGGTCTCATCCCGTGTATTGTTATTACGGGTCTCATCCCGTGTATTGTTATTACGGGTCTCGTCCGTGTATTGTTATTACGGGTCTCGTCCCGTGTATTGTTAGTACGGGTCTCGTCCCAGTGTATTGTTATTACGGGTCTCGTCCGTGTATTGTTGTTTTGGGTCTCGTCCGTGTATTGTTATTACGGGTCTCATCCGTGTATTGTTAGTACGGGTCTCGTCCGTTATTGTTATTACGGGTCTCGTCCCGTGTATTGTTATTACGGGTCTCGTCCCGTGTATTGTTATTACGGGTCTCGTCCGTGTATTGTTATTACGGGTCTCGTCCCGTGTATTGTTATTACGGGTCTCGTCCCGTGTATTGTTATTACGGGTCTCGTCCCGTGTATTGTTATTACGGGTCTCGTCCCGTGTATTGTTATTACGGGTCTCGTCCCGTGTATTGTTATTACGGGTCTCGTCCCGTGTATTGTTAGTACGGGTCTCGTCCCGTGTATTGTTATTACGGTCTCGTCCCGTGTATTGTTATTACGGGTCTCGTCCCGTGTATTGTTATTACGGGTCTCGTCCCGTGTATTGTTATTACGGGTCTCGTCCCGTGTATTGTTATTACGGGTCTCGTCCGTGTATTGTTATTACGGGTCTCGTCCGTGTATTGTTAGTACGGGTCTCGTCCCGTGTATTGTTATTACGGTCTGTAGTCCCGTGTATTGTTATTACGGGTCTCGTCCCGTGTATTGTTATTACGGGTCTCGTCCCGTGTATTGTTATTACGGGTCTCGTCCCGTGTATTGTTATTACGGTCTCGTCCCGTGTATTGTTATTACGGTCTCGTCCCGTGTATTGTTAGTACGGGTCTCGTCCCGTGTATTGTTATTACGGTCTCGTCCCGTGTATTGTTATTACGGGTCTCGTCCCGTGTATTGTTAGTACGGGTCTCGTCCCGTGTATTGTTATTACGGGTCTCGTCCCGTGTATTGTTGTTTTGGGTCTCATCCCGTGTATTGTTATTACGGGTCTCGTCCGTGTATTGTTATTACGGGTCTCGTCCGTGTATTGTTATTACGGGTCTCATCCCGTGTATTGTTATTACGGGTCTCGTCCCGTGTATTGTTAGTACGGGTCTCGTCCAGTGTATTGTTATTACGGGTCTCGTCCCGTGTATTGTTGTTTTGGGTCTCATCCCGTGTATTGTTATTACGGGTCTCATCCCGTGTATTGTTATTACGGGTCTCGTCCCGTGTATTGTTATTACGGGTCTCATCCCGTGTATTGTTATTACGGGTCTCGTCCCGTGTATTGTTAGTACGGGTCTCGTCCAGTGTATTGTTATTACGGGTCTCGTCCCGTGTATTGTTGTTTTGGGTCTCATCCCGTGTATTGTTATTACGGGTCTCATCCCGTGTATTGTTATTACGGGTCTCGTTCCGTGTATTGTTAGTACGGGTCTCGTCCCGTGTATTGTTAGTACGGGTCTCGTCCCGTGTATTGTTAGTACGGGTCTCGTCCCGTGTATTGTTATTACGGGTCTCGTCCCGTGTATTGTTATTACGGTCTCGTCCCGTGTATTGTTATTACGGGTCTCGTCCCGTGTATTGTTATTACGGGTCTCGTCCCGTGTATTGTTATTACGGGTCTCGTCCCGTGTATTGTTATTACGGGTCTCGTCCCGTGTATTGTTTTTGGGTCGGGTCGTCCGTGACTTGTTGTTATTACGGGTCTCGTCCCGTGTATTGTTATTACGGGTCTCGTCCGTGTATTGTTATTACGGGTCTCGTCCGTGTATTGTTAGTACGGGTCTCGTCCCGTGTATTGTTATTACGGGTCTCGTCCCGTGTATTGTTGTTTTGGGTCTCATCCGTGTATTGTTATTACGGGTCTCATCCGTGTATTGTTATTACGGGTCTCGTCCCGTGTATTGTTATTACGGGTCTCATCCCGTGTATTGTTATTACGGTCTCATCCCGTGTATTGTTATTATGGTCTCGTCCAGTGTATTGTTATTACGGGTCTCGTCCCGTGTATTGTTGTTTTGGGTCTCATCCCGTGTATTGTTATTACGGGTCTCATCCCGTGTATTGTTATTACGGGTCTCGTTCCGTGTATTGTTAGTACGGGTCTCGTCCCGTGTATTGTTATTACGGGTCTCGTCCCGTGTATTGTTATTACGGGTCTCGTCCCGTGTATTGTTAGTACGGGTCTCGTCCCGTGTATTGTTATTACGGGTCTCGTCCCGTGTATTGTTATTACGGGTCTCGTCCCGTGTATTGTTATTACGGTCTCGTCCGTGTATTGTTATTACGGTCTCGTCCCGTGTATTGTTATTACGGGTCTCGTCCCGTGTATTGTTATTACGGTCTCGTCCCGTGTATTGTTATTACGGGTCTCATCCAGTGTATTGTTATTACGGGTCTCGTTCCGTGTATTGTTAGTACGGGTCTCGTCCCGTGTATTGTTATTACGGGTCTCGTCCGTGTATTGTTATTACGGGTCTCATCCCGTGTATTGTTATTACGGGTCTCGTCCCGTGTATTGTTATTACGGGTCTCGTCCCGTGTATTGTTATTACGGGTCTCGTCCGTGTATTGTTATTACGGGTCTCGTCCCGTGTATTGTTATTACGGGTCTCATCCGTGTATTGTTATTACGGTCTCGTCCCGTGTATTGTTATTACGGTCTCGTCCCGTGTATTGTTATTACGGGTCTCGTCCCGTGTATTGTTATTACGGTCTCGTCCCGTGTATTGTTATTACGGGTCTCGTCCCGTGTATTGTTAGTACGGGTCTCGTCCCGTGTATTGTTATTACGGGTCTCGTCCCGTGTATTGTTGTTTTGGGTCTCATCCCGTGTATTGTTATTACGGGACTCGTCCCGTGTATTGTTATTACGGGTCTCGTCCCGTGTATTGTTATTACGGGTCTCATCCCGTGTATTGTTATTACGGGTCTCGTCCCGTGTATTGTTAGTACGGGTCTCGTCCCGTGTATTGTTATTACGGGTCTCGTCCCGTGTATTGTTGTTTTGGGTCTCATCCCGTGTATTGTTATTACGGGTCTCATCCCGTGTATTGTTATTACGGGTCTCGTCCCGTGTATTGTTATTACGGGTCTCATCCCGTGTATTGTTATTACGGGTCTCATCCCGTGTATTGTTATTACGGGTCTCGTCCGTGTATTGTTAGTACGGGTCTCGTCCGTGTATTGTTATTACGGGTCTCATCCGTGTATTGTTATTGTTATTACGGGTCTCGTCCCGTGTATTGTTATTACGGGTCTCGTCCCGTGTATTGTTGTACGGGTCTCGTCCCGTGTATTGTTAGTACGGGTCTCGCCCCGTGTATTGTTATTACGGGTCTCGTCCGTGTATTGTTATTACGGGTCTCGTCCCGTGTATTGTTATTACGGGTCTCGTCCCGTGTATTGGTACGGGTCTCGTCCCGTGTATTGTTTTACGGGTCTCGTCCCGTGTATTGTTATTACGGGTCTCGTCCGTGTATTGTTATTACGGGTCTCGTCCCGTGTATTGTTAGTACGGGTCTCGCCCCGTGTATTGTTATTACGGGTCTCGTCCCGTGTATTGTTATTACGGGTCTCGTCCCGTGTATTGTTAGTACGGTCTCGTCCCGTGTATTGTTATTACGGGTCGTCCGTGTATTGTTATTACGGTCTCGCCCCCGTGTATTGTTATTACGGTCTCGTCCGTGTATTGTTATTACGGTCTCGTCCCGTGTATTGTTATTACGGGTCTCGTCCCGTGTATTGTTATTACGGTCTCGTCCCGTGTATTGTTATTACGGGTCTCGTCCCGTGTATTGTTGTTACGGGTCTCGTCCCGTGTATTGTTATTACGGGTCTCGTCCCGTGTATTGTTATTACGGGTCTCGTCCCGTGTATTGTTATTACGGGTCTCGTCCCGTGTATTGTTATTACGGGTCTCGTCCCGTGTATTGTTATTACGGGTCTCGTCCGTGTATTGTTATTACGGGTCTCATCCGTGTATTGTTATTACGGGTCTCGTCCCGTGTATTGTTATTACGGGTCTCGTCCCGTGTATTGTTATTACGGGTCTCATCCCGTGTATTGTTATTACGGGTCTCATCCCGTGTATTGTTATTACGGGTCTCGTCCCGTGTATTGTTATTACGGGTCTCGTCCCGTGTATTGTTGTTACGGGTCTCGTCCCGTGTATTGTTGTTACGGGTCTCGTCCCGTGTATTGTTGTTACGGGTCTCGTCCCGTGTATTGTTGTTACGGGTCTCGTCCCGTGTATTGTATTGTTATTACGGGTCTCGTCCCGTGTATTGTTATTACGGGTCTCGTCCCGTGTATTGTTATTACGGTCTAGTCTAGTCCGTGGTCTCGGTCCGTGTATTGTTATTACGGGTCTCGTCCCGTGTATTGTTATTACGGGTCTCGTCCCGTGTATTGTTAGTACGGGTCTCGTCCGTGTATTGTTATTACGGGTCTCGTCCCGTGTATTGTTATTACGGGTCTCGTCCCGTGTATTGTTATTACGGGTCTCATCCCGTGTATTGTTATTACGGGTCTCGTCCCGTGTATACGGGTCTCGTCCCGTGTTACGGGTCTCGTCCCGTGTATTGTTATTACGGGTCTCGTCCGTGTATTGTTAGTACGGGTCTCGTCCCGTGTATTGTTATTACGGGTCTCGTCCGTGTATTGTTATTACGGGTCTCGTCCCGTGTATTGTTATTACGGGTCTCGTCCCGTGTATTGTTATTACGGGTCTCGTCCCGTGTATTGTTAGTACGGGTCTCGTCCCGTGTATTGTTATTACGGGTCTCGTCCCGTGTATTGTTATTACGGGTCTCATCCCGTGTATTGTTTATTACGGGTCTCGGGTCTCGTCTCGTCCCGTGTATTGTTAGTACGGGTCTCGTCCCGTGTATTGTTATTACGGGTCTCGTCCCGTGTATTGTTAGTACGGGTCTCATCCGTGTATTGTTATTACGGGTCTCGTCCCCGTGTATTGTTAGTACGGGTCTCGTCCCGTGTATTGTTATTACGGGTCTCGTCCGTGTATTGTTAGTACGGGTCTCGTCCCGTGTTATTACGGGTCTCGTCCCGTGTATTGTTATTACGGGTCTCGTCCGTGTATTGTTATTACGGGTCTCGTCCGTGTATTGTTATTACGGGTCTCGTCCCGTGTATTGTTATTACGGGTCTCGTCCCGTGTATTGTTATTACGGGTCTCGTCCCGTGTATTGTTATTACGGGTCTCGTCCGTGTATTGTTATTACGGGTGTATTGTTATTACGGGTCTCGTCCCGTGTATTGTTATTACGGGTCTCGTCCCGTGTATTGTTATTACGGTCTCGTCCCGTGTATTTTTATTACGGGTCTCGTCCCGTGTATTGTTATTACGGGTCTCGTCCCGTGTATTGTTAGTACGGGTCTCGTCCGTGTATTGTTATTACGGGTCTCGTCCCGTGTATTGTTATTACGGGTCTCGTCCCGTGTATTGTTATTACGGGTCTCGTCCCGTGTATTGTTATTACGGGTCTCGTCCCGTGTATTGTTATTACGGGTCTCGTCCGTGTATTGTTAGTACGGGTCTCGTCCGTGTATTGTTATTACGGGTCTCGTCCCGTGTATTGTTATTTTGGGTCTCATCCGTGTATTGTTATTACGGGTCTCATCCCGTGTATTGTTATTACGGGTCTCGTCCGTGTATTGTTATTACGGGTCTCATCCGTGTATTGTTATTACGGGTCTCGCCCCGTGTATTGTTGTACGGGTCTCGTCCAGTGTATTGTTATTACGGGTCTCGTCCCGTGTATTGTTATTTGGGTCTCATCCGTGTATTGTTATTACGGGTCTCATCCCGTGTATTGTTAGTACGGGTCTCGTCCGTGTATTGTTATTACGGGTCTCGTCCCGTGTATTGTTATTACGGGTCTCGTCCCGTGTATTGTTATTACGGGTCTCGTCCCGTGTATCCAGTGTATTTATTACGGGTCTCGTCCCGTGTATTGTACGGGTCTCGTCCGTGTATTGTTATTACGGGTCTCGTCCAGTGTATTGTTATTACGGGTCTCGTCCCGTGTATTGTTATTACGGGTCTCGTCCGTGTATTGTTAGTACGGGTCTCGTCCCGTGTATTGTTATTACGGGTCTCGTCCCGTGTATTGTTATTACGGGTCTCGTCCCGTGTATTGTTTAGGGTCTCGTCCCGTGTATTGGGTCGGGTCTCGTCCCGTGTACGGGTCTCATCCCGTGTATTGTTATTACGGGTCTCGTCCCGTGTATTGTTAGTACGGGTCTCGTCCAGTGTATTGTTATTACGGGTCTCGTCCCGTGTATTGTTGTTTTGGGTCTCATCCCGTGTATTGTTATTACGGGTCTCATCCCGTGTATTGTTATTACGGGTCTCGTCCCGTGTATTGTTATTACGGGTCTCATCCCGTGTATTGTTATTACGGGTCTCGTCCCGTGTATTGTTAGTACGGGTCTCGTCCAGTGTATTGTTATTACGGGTCTCGTCCCGTGTATTGTTGCTTTGGGTCTCATCCCGTGTATTGTTATTACGGGTCTCATCCCGTGTATTGTTATTACGGGTCTCGTCCCGTGTATTGTTAGTACGGGTCTCGTCCCGTGTATTGTTATTACGGGTCTCGTCCCGTGTATTGTTATTACGGGTCTCATCCCGTGTATTGTTAGTACGGGTCTCGTCCCGTGTATTGTTATTACAGGTCTCGTCCCGTGTATTGTTATTACGGGTCTCATCCCGTGTATTGTTAGTACGGGTCTCGTCCCGTGTATTGTTAGTACGGGTCTCGTCCCGTGTATTGTTATTACGGGTCTCGTCCCGTGTATTGTTAGTACGGGTCTCGTCCCGTGTATTGTTATTACGGGTCTCGTCCCGTGTATTGTTAGTACGGGTCTCGTCCCGTGTATTGTTAGTACGGGTCTCGTCCCGTGTATTGTTAGTACGGGTCTCGTCCCGTGTATTGTTATTACGGGTCTCGTCCCGTGTATTGTTATTACGGGTCTCGTCCGTGTATTGTTAGTACGGGTCTCGTCCCGTGTATTGTTATTACGGGGTCTCGTCCGTGTATTGTTAGTACGGGTCTCGTCCCGTGTATTGTTATTACGGGTCTCGTCCCGTGTATTGTTATTACGGGTCTCGTCCCGTGTATTGTTATTACGGGTCTCGTCCCGTGTATTGTTATTACGGGTCTCGTCCCGTGTATTGTTATTACGGGTCTCGTCCGTGTATTGTTATTACGGGTCTCGTCCGTGTATTGTTATTACGGTCTCGTCCCGTGTATTGTTATTACGGGTCTCGTCCCGTGTATTGTTATTACGGGTCTCGTCCCGTGTATTGTTATTACGGGTCTCGTCCGTGTATTGTTATTACGGGTCTCGTCCCGTGTATTGTTATACGGGTCTCGTCCCGTGTATTGTTAGTACGGGTCTCGTCCGTGTATTGTTAGTACGGGTCTCGTCCGTGTATTGTTAGTACGGGTCTCGTCCGTGTATTGTTATTACGGGTCTCGTCCGTGTATTGTTAGTACGGGTCTCGTCCCGTGTATTGTTATTACAGGTCTCGTCCCGTGTATTGTTATTACGGGTCTCATCCCGTGTATTGTTAGTACGGGTCTCGTCCCGTGTATTGTTAGTACGGGTCTCGTCCCGTGTATTGTTATTACGGGTCTCGTCCCGTGTATTGTTAGTACGGGTCTCGTCCCGTGTATTGTTATTACGGGTCTCGTCCCGTGTATTGTTAGTACGGGTCTCGTCCCGTGTATTGTTAGTACGGGTCTCGTCCCGTGTATTGTTAGTACGGGTCTCGTCCCGTGTATTGTTATTACGGGTCTCGTCCCGTGTATTGTTATTACGGGTCTCGTCCCGTGTATTGTTAGTACGGGTCTCGTCCCGTGTATTGTTATTACGGGTCTCGTCCCGTGTATTGTTATTACGGGTCTCGTCCCGTGTATTGTTATTACGGGTCTCGTCCCGTGTATTGTTAGTACGGGTCTCGTCCCGTGTATTGTTATTACGGGTCTCGTCCCGTGTATTGTTATTACGGGTCTCGTCCCGTGTATTGTTATTAGGGTCTCGTCCCTTGTATTGTTATTACGGGTCTCGTCCCGTGTATTGTTATTAGGGTCTCGTCCCGTGTATTGATATTACGGGTCTCGTCTCGTGTATTGATATTACGGGTCTCGTCCCGTGTATTGTTATTACGGGTCTCGTCCCGTGTATTGTTATTACGGGTCTCGTCCCGTGTATTGTTAGTACGGGTCTCGTCCCGTGTATTGTTATTACGGGTCTCGTCCCGTGTATTGTTAGTACGGGTCTCGTCCCGTGTATTGTTAGTACGGGTCTCGTCCCGTGTATTGTTAGTACGGGTCTCGTCCCGTGTATTGTTATTACGGGTCTCGTCCCGTGTATTGTTATTACGGGTCTCGTCCCGTGTATTGTTAGTACGGGTCTCGTCCCGTGTATTGTTATTACGGGTCTCGTCCCGTGTATTGTTATTACGGGTCTCGTCCCGTGTATTGTTATTACGGGTCTCGTCCCGTGTATTGTTAGTACGGGTCTCGTCCCGTGTATTGTTATTACGGGTCTCGTCCCGTGTATTGTTAGTACGGGTCTCGTCCCGTGTATTGTTATTAGGGTCTCGTCCCTTGTATTGTTATTACGGGTCTCGTCCCGTGTATTGTTATTAGGGTCTCGTCCCGTGTATTGATATTACGGGTCTCGTCCCGTGTATTGATATTACGGGTCTCGTCCCGTGTATTGTTATTACGGGTCTCGTCCCGTGTATTGTTATTACGGGTCTCCTCCCGTGTATTGTTATTACGGGTCTCATCCCGTGTATTGTTATTACGGGTCTCGTCCCGTGTATTGTTATTACGGGTCTCGTCCCGTGTATTGTTAGTACGGGTCTCGTCCCGTGTATTGTTATTACGGGTCTCGTCCCGTGTATTGTTATTACGGGTCTCGTCCCGTGTATTGTTATTACGGGTCTCGTCCCGTGTATTGTTATTACGGGTCTCGTCCCGTGTATTGTTATTACGGGTCTCATCCCGTGTATTGTTATTACGGGTCTCGTCCAGTGTATTGTTATTATGGTCTCGTCCCGTGTATTGTTATTACGGGTCTCGTCCCGTGTATTGTTATTACGGGTCTCGTCCCGTGTATTGTTATTACGGTCTCGTCCCGTGTATTTATTAGAGGTTTAACCTCGCTCTGTTGTTTGGGTTACATCCCTGTGTTTTTGCATACATGTTTGTTTTGGGCTTCGTCCCCGTGCCTTTCATGGCATGTTGTATTTTTGGGTGGAGTATTAAAACCCCCTATTACAGTATGTATTTCTGCACCTGTCTCCAATCATTTATACAACGTGACACTTTCAGTACATCATGATTAACTGTTGTTCTGTTTGATAAAGATCTGCAGTTGATGGCATTTCCTAAAGATGTTTATCACTTTTATTTGCTGCCAGCTGATTGAACTTAGCTCACTTCCTCATCCATGCAAGGAGGTATTCTGTTGACAGTGGGACGACTCTGGGCCTCCTCTTCAGCAAATTCTCTTGATCTATTTTCCTTTCTCATTTTCTCCCCATTCCACTTATTTCCTCTCCTCCTCTCCCAGCCTCTCCTTCCCCTGTTCCCTCAGTCCTCCTCTGTACACACAAACATGCAAAAATATTGATTTACAACAGACTGACAGGGAACACACCATAAGTCTGAGTTACAGTAAATACCAGATCAAGGGTCAAATCTCCCCAGACTGGTAGATAGACTCTAGAATGGATTGATGAGAGTATTCCCAGGGTTACAATGTTTGTTTGAATAAGAGTTTGGAGACTTGGTAGAATCTTGGGGGAGCTGACGTGTCTTTGGTCTTTAGGCCTTTGGTCCTGGGATCAGGAGAGACAGTGAATTATGTCCAAACAATTCCTATCCACAGGCCATATGCACTTGTTGAGATCCATTTGATAGGGGTATTCAAAACCCTATCAAAGGGCGAAATGGACCAAGTAACTACCATGTTGTTTTTCAGAACAGGCCAGAGAGTGATTTTGTTTTCTATAACACTACAGTTTTCTACAGTGCCCACATGAAAAATATAGTATACAATGGTAAAAAAAATACTACTAGTAGTATTCACTGTAGTGTTTTTGCTGACTTTAATGTAGTATTCACTAAAGTTTACTGCAGTATACTGTAGTATTTACAGTTAACTGCAGTATAAATAAGTTAGTAAAAGAAAACAACAGTAATATACTATTGGAATTAATGTAGTGTTTTTGCGAACTGTACTATACTGTAGTATTTACTGTAGTGTTTTTGTAGACATTACTGTAGTATTTGCTATAGTATTTTTGTTTTATTATCTTTGACATAGAAGTGGAGGCTTTCTCCTTCAGGAAACCTACTGGAGAAATACTAAAAGAACATAGTGAAAAGCTTCTGCTCTTTTCTATAACCTGTAAGTAACAGAATATATGGAGTATACTTGGCATGTAGGTTTCTCACTTATGGGAGGCACAAACTGCGATATGGGGGAGGGAAATGGGCAGGGTACATGCAAATGAAATACTGTAGTATTTATTTACTATATAGAAAAGGTGTATTTGCGGACAGTGCTTTTTATT
Organism: Oncorhynchus nerka; assembly: GCF_034236695.1. Lineage (NCBI taxonomy): Eukaryota > Metazoa > Chordata > Actinopteri > Salmoniformes > Salmonidae > Oncorhynchus > Oncorhynchus nerka. The sequence goes on along the minus strand of NC_088396.1, from coordinate 29,631,174 downwards.
GCAGGTAATAGTATGGTATTTACTATAGTATATTACAGTATACTACAACATTCTATAGTAAGTACGACACATGATCGAGTGATACTACAGTGTGTGGTATAGTATTCTACAGTATACTACAGTTTACTATATAATTCTATAGTAAGTACAGTAGTATTCTACAGTAAACGGTACTATTTTTTATGTGGTTGGCTACAGTAGTACCTACCCTCTTTCATTGGCTCATTTCACTGGGCCAGCTCTCTCTCCTCAGTATCAACCTCTCTGATTGTTTGTAAGTTCCTCATCTTTGCCCTGCCCCTGACCTCTCTTCTCTCCCTCCCATACCTCCTCCTCCTCCCCTCCACGCTGTATCTCTTCAGAAGTAAACACAACATATTTTTTCTGGATACATTCGACTCCCACACATAGCTAAAGAGACCACATTCTCTACAAGACAACAATCTTAAAAAGACAACATTTCCAAGGCCCTAAAAACAGATACTATTGATGTGACCCATGTTCTTTGTTGTTGACCTTCTCCACAGTAAGTGGTATCAAATCAGACACCCTGAGGGCCATTTAATTATAACAGGCATACTGAGAGCACTACACATGCAGCAGCTTATCTCACTGGGTAGCAGTAATCACCATGGTGCATGGAGAAATCCCCTTCACCTCTCCCTCTTCTAGTATGTCCTATTCACCTCTCCCTCTTCTAGTATGTCCCCTTCACCTCTCCCTCTTCTAGTATGTCCTATTCACCTCTCCCTCTTCTAGTATGTCCCCTTCACCTCTCCCTCTTCTAGTATGTCCTATTCACCTCTCCCTCTTCTAGTATGTCCCCTTCACCTCTCCCCTCTTCTAGTATGTCCCCTTCACCTCTCCCTCTTCTAGGATGTCCCCTTCACCTCTCCCTCTTCTAGTATGTCCCCTTCACCTCTCCCTCTTCTAGTATGTCCTATTCACCTCTCCCTCTTCTAGTATGTCCCCTTCACCTCTCCCTCTTCTAGTATGTCCTATTCACCTCTCCCTCTTCTAGTATGTCCCCTTCACCTCTCCCCTCTTCTAGTATGTCCCCTTCACCTCTCCCTCTTCTAGTATGTCCTATTCACCTCTCCCTCTTCTAGTATGTCCCCTTCACCTCTCCCTCTTCTAGTATGTCCCCTTCACCTCTCCCTCTTCTAGTATGTCCCCTTCACCTCTCCCTCTTCTAGTATGTCCTATTCACCTCTCCCTCTTCTTGTATGTCCCCTTCACCTCTCCCTCTTCTAGTATGTCCCCTTCACATCTCCCTCTTCTAGTATGTCCGCTTCACCTCTCCCTCTTCTAGTATGTCCCCTTCACCTCTCCCTCTTCTAGTATGTCCCCTTCACCTCTCCCTCTTCTAGTATGTCCCCTTCACCTCTCCCCTCTTCTAGTATGTCCCCTTCACCTCTCCCTCTTCTAATATGTCCCCTTCACCTCTCCCCTCTTCTAGTATGTCCCCTTCACCTCTCCCTCTTCTAGGATGTCCCCTTCACCTCTCCCTCTTCTAGTATGTCCCCTTCACCTCTCCCTCTTCTAGTATGTCCTATTCACCTCTCCCTCTTCTAGTATGTCCCCGTCACCTCTCCTCTTCTAGTATGTCCCCTTCACCTCTCCCTCTTCTAGTATGTCCCTTCACCTCTCCCCTCCTCTAGTATGTCCCCTTCACCTCTCCCTCTTCTAGTATGTCCCCTTCACCTCTCCCTCTTCTAGGATGTCCCCTTCACCTCTCCCTCTTCTAGTATGTCCCCTTTACCTCTCCCTCTTCTAGTATGTCCCCTTCACCTCTCCCTCTTCTAGTATGTCCTATTCACCTCTCCCTCTTCTAGTATGTCCCCTTCACCTCTCCCTCTTCTAGTATGTCCTATTCACCTCTCCCTCTTCTAGTATGTCCCCTTCACCTCTCCCTCTTCTAGTATGTCCTATTCACCTCTCCCTCTTCTAGTATGTCCCCTTCACCTCTCCCCTCTTCTAGTATGTCCCCTTCACCTCTCCCTCTTCTAGGATGTCCCCTTCACCTCTCCCTCTTCTAGTATGTCCCCTTCACCTCTCCCTCTTCTAGTATGTCCTATTCACCTCTCCCTCTTCTACTATGTCCCCTTCACCTCTCCCTCTTCTAGTATGTCATATTCACCTCTCCCTCTTCTAGTATGTCCCCTTCACCTCTCCCCTCTTCTAGTATGTCCCCTTTACCTCTCACTCTTCTAGTATGTCCCCTTCACCTCTCCCTCTTCTAGTATGTCCCCTTCACCTCTCCCTCTTCTAGTATGTCCCCTTCACCTCTCCCCTCTTCTAGTACGTCCCCTTCACCTCTCCCTCTTCTAGTATGTCCCCTTTACCTCTCCCTCTTCTAGTATGTCCCCTTCACCTCTCCCTCTTCTAGTATGTCCTATTCACCTCTCCCTCTTCTAGTATGTCCCCTTCACCTCTCCCTCTTCTAGTATGTCCTATTCACCTCTCCCTCTTCTAGTATGTCCCCTTCACCTCTCCCTCTTCTAGTATGTCCTATTCACCTCTCCCTCTTCTAGTATGTCCCCTTCACCTCTCCCCTCTTCTAGTATGTCCCCTTCACCTCTCCCTCTTCTAGGATGTCCCCTTCACCTCTCCCTCTTCTAGTATGTCCCCTTCACCTCTCCCTCTTCTAGTATGTCCTATTCACCTCTCCCTCTTCTACTATGTCCCCTTCACCTCTCCCTCTTCTAGTATGTCATATTCACCTCTCCCTCTTCTAGTATGTCCCCTTCACCTCTCCCCTCTTCTAGTATGTCCCCTTTACCTCTCACTCTTCTAGTATGTCCCCTTCACCTCTCCCTCTTCTAGTATGTCCCCTTCACCTCTCCCTCTTCTAGTATGTCCCCTTCACCTCTCCCCTCTTCTAGTACGTCCCCTTCACCTCTCCCCTCTTCTAGTATGTCCCCTTCACCTCTCCCTCTTCTAGTATGTCCCCTTCACCTCTCCCTCTTCTAGTATGTCCCCTTCACCTCTCTCTCTTCTAGTATGTCCCCTTCACCTCTCCCCTCTTCTAGTATGTCCCCTTCACCTCTCCCTCTTCTAGTATGTCCCCTTCACCTCTCCCCTCTTCTAGTATGTCCCCTTCACCTCTCCCTCTTCTAGGATGTCCCCTTCACCTCTCCCTCTTCTAGTATGTCCCCTTCACCTCTCCCTCTTCTAGTATGTCCTATTCACCTCTCCCTCTTCTAGTATGTCCCCTTCACCTCTCCCTCTTCTAGTATGTCCCCTTCACCTCTCCCTCTTCTAGTATGTCCCCTTCACCTCTCCCCTCCGCTAGTATGTCCCCTTCACCTCTCCCTCTTCTAGTATGTCCCCTTCACCTCTCCCTCTTCTAGGATGTCCCCTTCACCTCTCCCTCTTCTAGTATGCCCCTTTACCTCTCCCTCTTCTAGTATGTCCCCTTCACCTCTCCCTCTTCTAGTATGTCCTATTCACCTCTCCCTCTTCTAGTATGTCCCCTTCACCTCTCCCTCTTCTAGTATGTCCTATTCACCTCTCCCTCTTCTAGTATGTCCCCTTCACCTCTCCCTCTTCTAGTATGTCCTATTCACCTCTCCCTCTTCTAGTATGTCCCCTTCACCTCTCCCCTCTTCTAGTATGTCCCCTTCACCTCTCCCTCTTCTAGGATGTCCCCTTCACCTCTCCCTCTTCTAGTATGTCCCCTTCACCTCTCCCTCTTCTAGTATGCCCTATTCACCTCTCCCTCTTCTACTATGTCCCCTTCACCTCTCCCTCTTCTAGTATGTCATATTCACCTCTCCCTCTTCTAGTATGTCCCCTTCACCTCTCCCCTCTTCTAGTATGTCCCCTTTACCTCTCACTCTTCTAGTATGTCCTATTCACCTCTCCCTCTTCTAGTATGTCCCCTTCACCTCTCCCTCTTCTAGTATGTCCCCTTCACATCTCCCTCTTCTAATATGTCCCCTTCACCTCTCCCTCTTCTAGTATGTCCTATTCACCTCTCCCTCTTCTAGTATGTCCCCTTCACCTCTCCCTCTTCTAGGATGTCCCCTTCACCTCTCCACTCTTCTAGTATGTCCCCTTCACCTCTCCCTCTTCTAGTATGTCCCCTTCACCTCTCCCTCTTCTAGTATGTCCTATTCACCTCTCCCTCTTCTAGTATGTCCCCTTCACCTCTCCCTCTTCTAGTATGCCCACTTCACCTCTCCCTCTTCTAGTATGTCCCCTTCACCTCTCCCTCTTCTAGTATGTCCCCTTCACCTCTCCCTCTTCTAGTATGTCCCCTTCACCTCTCCCCTCTTCTAGTATGTCCCCTTCACCTCTCCCTCTTCTAGTATGTCCCCTTCACCTCTCCCCTCTTCTAGTATGTCCCCTTCACCTCTCCCTCTTCTAGGATGTCCCCTTCACCTCTCCCTCTTCTAGTATGTCCCCTTCACCTCTCCCTCTTCTAGTATGTCCTATTCACCTCTCCCTCTTCTAGCATGTCCCCGTCACCTCTCCCTCATCTAGTATGTCCCCTTCACCTCTCCCTCTTCTAGTATGTCCCCTTCACCTCTCCCCTCCTCTAGTATGTCCCCTTCACCTCTCCCTCTTCTAGTATGTCCCCTTCACCTCTCCCTCTTCTAGGATGTCCCCTTCACCTCTCCCTCTTCTAGTATGTCCCCTTTACCTCTCCCTCTTCTAGTATGTCCCCTTCACCTCTCCCTCTTCTAGTATGTCCTATTCACCTCTCCCTCTTCTAGTATGTCCCCTTCACCTCTCCCTCTTCTAGTATGTCCTATTCACCTCTCCCTCTTCTAGTATGTCCCCTTCACCTCTCCCTCTTCTAGTATGTCCTATTCACCTCTCCCTCTTCTAGTATGTCCCCTTCACCTCTCCCCTCTTCTAGTATGTCCCCTTCACCTCTCCCTCTTCTAGGATGTCCCCTTCACCTCTCCCTCTTCTAGTATGTCCCCTTCACCTCTCCCTCTTCTAGTATGTCCTATTCACCTCTCCCTCTTCGACTATGTCCCCTTCACCTCTCCCTCTTCTAGTATGTCATATTCACCTCTCCCTCTTCTAGTATGTCCCCTTCACCTCTCCCTCTTCTAGTATGTCCCCTTCTAGTATGTCCCCTTCACCTCTCCCTCTTCTAGTATGTCCCCTTCACCTCTCCCTCTTCTAGTATGTCCCCTTCACCTCTCCCTCTTCTAGTATGTCCCCTTCACCTCTCCCCTCTTCTAGTATGTCCCCTTCACCTCTCCCTCTTCTAGTATGTCCCCTTCACCTCTCCCTCTTCTAGTATGTCCCCTTCACCTCTCCCTCTTCTAGTATGTCCCCTTCACCTCTCCCTCTTCTAGTATGTCCCCTTCACTTCTCTCCCTCTTCTAGTATGTCCCCTTCACCTCTCCCTCTTCTAGTATGTCCCCTTCACCTCTCCCTCTTCTAGGATGTCCCCTTCACCTCTCCCTCTTCTAGTATGTCCCCTTCACCTCTCCCTCTTCTAGTATGTCCTATTCACCTCTCCCTCTTCTAGTATGTCCCCTTCACCTCTCCTCTTCTAGTATGTCCCCTTCACCTCTCCCTCTTCTAGTATGTCCCCTTCACCTCTCCCCTCCTCTAGTATGTCCCCTTCACCTCTCCCTCTTCTAGTATGTCCCCTTCACCTCTCCCTCTTCTAGGATGTCCCCTTCACCTCTCCCTCTTCTAGTATGTCCCCTTTACCTCTCCCTCTTCTAGTATGTCCCCTTCACCTCTCCCTCTTCTAGTATGTCCTATTCACCTCTCCCTCTTCTAGTATGTCCCCTTCACCTCTCCCTCTTCTAGTATGTCCTATTCACCTCTCCCTCTTCTAGTATGTCCCCTTCACCTCTCCCTCTTCTAGTATGTCCTATTCACCTCTCCCTCTTCTAGTATGTCCCCTTCACCTCTCCCCTCTTCTAGTATGTCCCTTCACCTCTCCCTCTTCTAGGATGTCCCCTTCACCTCTCCCTCTTCTAGTATGTCCCCTTCACCTCTCCCTCTTCTAGTATGCCCTATTCACCTCTCCCTCTTCTACTATGTCCCCTTCACCTCTCCTCTTCTAGTATGTCTTATTCACCTCTCCCTCTTCTAGTATGTCCCCTTCACCTCTCCCTCTTCTAGTATGTCCCCTTTACCTCTCACTCTTCTAGTATGTCCTATTCACCTCTCCCTCTTCTAGTATGTCCCTTCACCTCTCCCTCTTCTAGTATGTCCCCTTCACAGCTCCCTCTTCTAATATGTCCCCTTCACCTCTCCCTCTTCTAGTATGTCCTATTCACCTCTCCCTCTTCTAGTATGTCCCCTTCACCTCTCCCTCTTCTAGGATGTCCCCTTCACCTCTCCACTCTTCTAGTATGTCCCCTTCACCTCTCCCTCTTCTAGTATGTCCCCTTCACCTCTCCCTCTTCTAGTATGTCCTATTCACCTCTCCCTCTTCTAGTATGTCCCCTTCACCTCTCCCTCTTCTAGTATGCCCACTTCACCTCTCCCTCTTCTAGTATGTCCCCTTCACCTCTCCCCCTTCTAGTATGTCCCCTTCACCTCTCCCTCTTCTAGTATGTCCCCTTCACCTCTCCCCTCTTCTAGTACGTCCCCTTCACCTCTCCCCTCTTCTAGTATGTCCCCTTCACCTCTCCCTCTTCTAGGATGTCCCCTTCACCTCTCCCTCTTCTAGTATGTCCCCTTCACCTCTCCCTCTTCTAGTATGTCCTATTCACCTCTCCCTCTTCTAGTATGTCCCCTTCACCTCTCCCTCTTCTAGTATGTCCTATTCACCTCTCCCTCTTCTAGTATGTCCCCTTCACCTCTCCCCTCTTCTAGTATGTCCCCTTCACCTCTCCACTCTTCTAGTATGTCCCCTTCACCTCTCCCTCTTCTAGGATGTCCCCTTCACCTCTCCCTCTTCTAGTATGTCCCCTTCACCTCTCCCTCTTCTAGGATGTCCCCTTCACATCTCCCCTCTTCTAGTATGTCCCCTTCACCTCTCCCCTCTTCTAGGATGTCCCCTTCACCTCTCCCTCTTCTAGTATGTCCCCTTCACCTCTCCCTCTTCTAGGATGGCCCCTTCACATCTCCCCTCTTCTAGTATGTCCCCTTCACATCTCCCTCTTCTAGTATGTCCGCTTCACCTCTCCCTCTTCTAGTATGTCCCCTTCACCTCTCCCTCTTCTAGTATGTCCTATTCACCTCTCCCTCTTCTAGTATGTCCCCTTCACCTCTCCCTCTTCTAGTATGTCCCCTTCACCTCTCCCTCTTCTAGTATGTCCCCTTCACCTCTCCCTCTTCTAGTATGTCCTATTCACCTCTCCCTCTTCTAGTATGTCCCCTTCACCTCTCCCTCTTCTAGTATGTCCCCTTCACCTCTCCCTCTTCTAGGATGTCCCCTTCACCTCTCCCTCTTCTAGTATGTCCCCTTCACCTCTCCCTCTTCTAGTATGCCCTATTCACCTCTCCCTCTTCTAGTATGTCCCCTTCACCTCTCCCCTCTTCTAGTATGTCCCCTTTACCTCTCACTCTTCTAGTATGTCCTATTCACCTCTCCCTCTTCTAGTATGTCCCCTTCACCTCTCCCTCTTCTAGTATGTCCCCTTCACATCTCCCTCTTCTAATATGTCCCCTTCACCTCTCCCTCTTCTAGTATGTCCTATTCACCTCTCCTCTTCTAGTAGGTCCCTTCACCTCTCCCTCTTCTAGGATGTCCCCTTCACCTCTCCACTCTTCTAGTATGTCCCCTTCACCTCTCCCTCTTCTAGTATGTCCCCTTCACCTCTCCCTCTTCTAGTATGTCCTATTCACCTCTCCCTCTTCTAGTATGTCCCCTTCACCTCTCCCTCTTCTAGTATGCCCACTTCACCTCTCCCTCTTCTAGTATGTCCCCTTCACCTCTCCCTCTTCTAGTATGTCCCCTTCACCTCTCCCTCTTCTAGTATGTCCCTTTCACCTCTCCCCTCTTCTAGTACGTCCCCTTCACCTCTCCCCTCTTCTAGTATGTCCCCTTCACCTCTCCCTCTTCTAGGATGTCCCCTTCACCTCTCCCTCTTCTAGTATGTCCCCTTCACCTCTCCCTCCTCTAGTATGTCCTATTCACCTCTCCCTCTTCTAGTATGTCCCCTTCACCTCTCCCTCTTCTAGTATGTCCTATTCACCTCTCCCTCTTCTAGTATGTCCCCTTCACCTCTCCCCTCTTCTAGTATGTCCCCTTCACCTCTCCACTCTTCTAGTATGTCCCCTTCACCTCTCCCTCTTCTAGGATGTCCCCTTCACCTCTCCCTCTTCTAGTATGTCCCCTTCACCTCTCCCTCTTCTAGGATGTCCCCTTCACATCTCCCCTCTTCTAGTATGTCCCCTTCACCTCTCCCCTCTTCTAGGATGTCCCCTTCACCTCTCCCTCTTCTAGTATGTCCCCTTCACCTCTCCCTCTTCTAGGATGGCCCCTTCACATCTCCCCTCTTCTAGTATGTCCCCTTCACATCTCCCTCTTCTAGTATGTCCGCTTCACCTCTCCCTCTTCTAGTATGTCCTATTCACCTCTCCCTCTTCTAGTATGTCCCCTTCACCTCTCCCCTCTTCTAGTATGTCCCCTTCACCTCTCCCTCTTCTAGTATGTCCTATTCACCTCTCCCTCTTCTAGTATGTCCCCTTCAACTCTCCCTCTTCTAGTATGTCCCCTTCACCTCTCCCTCTTCTAGTATGTCCCCTTCACCTCTCCCTCTTCTAGTATGTCCTATTCACCTCTCCCTCTTCTAGTATGTCCCCTTCACCTCTCCCTCTTCTAGGATGTCCCCTTCACCTCTCCCCTCTTCTAGTATGTCCCCTTCACCTCTCCCTCTTCTAGGATGTCCCCTTCACCTCTCCCTCTTCTAGTATGTCCCCTTCACCTCTCCCTCTTCTAGTATGTCCTATTCACCTCTCCCTCTTCTAGTATGTCCCCTTCACCTCTCCCTCTTCTACTATGTCATATTCACCTCTCCCTCTTCTAGTATGTCCCCTTCACCTCTCCCCTCTTCTAGTATGTCCCCTTCACCTCTCCCTCTTCTAGTATGTCCCCTTCACCTCTCCCTCTTCTAGTATGTCCCCTTCACCTCTCCCTCTTCTAGTATGTCCCCTTCACATCTCCCTCTTCTAGTATGTCCGCTTCACCTCTCCCTCTTCTAGTATGTCCCCATCACCTCTCCCTCTTCTAGTATGTCCCCTTCACCTCTCCCTCTTCTAGTATGTCCCCTTCACCTCTCCCCTCTTCTAGTATGTCCCCTTCACCTCTCCCTCTTCTAGTATGTCCCCTTCACCTCTCCCTCTTCTAGGATGTCCCCTTCACCTCTCCCTCTTCTAGTATGTCCCCTTTACCTCTGCCTCTTCTAGTATGTCCCCTTCACCTCTCCCTCTCCTAGTATGTCCTATTCACCTCTCCCTCTTCTAGTATGTCCCCTTCACCTCTCCCTCTCCCTCTTCTAGTATGTCCCCTTCACCTCTCCCTCTTCTAGGATGTCCCCTTCACCTCTCCCTCTTCTAGTATGTCCCCTTCACCTCTCCCCTCTTCTAGTATGTCCCTTTCACCTCTCCCTCTTCTAGTATGTCCCCTTCACCTCCCCACTCTTCTAGTATGTCCCCTTCAACTCTCCCTCTTCTAGTATATCCCCTTCACCTCTCCCTCTTCTAGTATGTCCCCTTCACCTCTCCCTCTTCTAGTATGTCCCCTTCACCTCTCCCTCTTCTAGTATGTCCCCTTCACCTCTCCCTCTTCTAGTATGTCCCCTTCACCTCACCACTCTTCTAGTATGTCCCCTTCACCTCTCCCTCTTCTAGTATGTCCCCTTCACCTCTCCCTCTTCTAGGATGTCCCCTTCACCTCTCCCTCTTCTAGTATGTCCCCTTCACCTCTCCACTCTTCTAGTATGTCCCCTTCACCTCTCCCCTCTTCTAGTATGTCCCCTTCACCTCTCCCCTCTTCAGCTCCACCTCTCCCAGAGCCCCAGACAGGTCCTGCTTATTGGCAAGCCTATGAGTGAGAGTGTGAGAAAGAGCGTGAGAGAGAGCGAGAGTGTCACGGCAGAAGAGGCGAGAAGGATCAGAGGACCAAAATGCGGCGTGGTATGTGTTCATAGTGAATTTTAATAAAGAGAACACTGAACACTGCAACACTATACAAAAGAGTAACCAAAAACAATAAACCAATGACGACCGTGAAGCTACAAATGAGACCTGTGCTGAACACAAGCCACTAACATAGACAATCATCCACAAACAAACAGTGCAACCCAGGCTACCTAAGTATGATTCTCAATCAGAGACAACTAATGACACCTGCCTCTGATTGAGAACCATACTAGGCTGAAACATAGAAATCCCCAAATCATAGAAAAACAAACATAGACTGCCCACCTAACTCATGCCCTGACCATACTAAATAAATACAAAACAAAGAAAATAAAGGTCAGAACGTGACAGAGAGTGAGAAAGCAAGAGAGAGAGAGAGAGAGAGAGAGAGAGAGACAGAGAGAGAGAGAGAGAGAGAGAGAGAGAGATGGGTCAGGTAACGCAAATTAGGTCTCGGTTGTGGGCCGTTATCCACTCAATCTCTTAGTGCTGACACAGATGAATATGGCACACCTGACAACACACATGTCACAATATTATTTTGTTGTCATAACATCTACACATTAGGGAATGAGTCATCCAGCCAGTTAAAGCTGATGAATGCCCTTGTTTAGTATAAGCTGGTAATTATAATTCTGCTTTATTATGTCTTACTGTTGGTTGACATTCTATCCTCCACCTGTGCTGGTTATGAATCCCATACACATATGGCTTTCATCCAACAAAAACATTCAGTGTTGGTCAGTGTTTTATTTTAGGTAACCATCTTTTTGATGACAACTGTTCAACACTCTAGAAACAGCCATTCTAAGGGTGTAGAGTAGGACCATGTCCCTTCCCTCCTCAAACGTTCCTGGAATTTCAGGACTTGTCAGAAACAATTTGCCAGCTATGCTCAGTAAAGCCGCTGGAGCCTGAGAAACACAATAGGGCCAGACCAGGGGCTTAGCTGGCAGGATGCACCATTACACATAGAAATGTAATGTATAGAGCTAAAGCAACTTATTCTATACATCTGAGTCATTGCTGTTCTACACATTACAGCTCTATTTGTTCTGTGATGAGGCTCCCTGTTGTTTGAGCAGCTCCTGGGGTAGAGTAGGAGTTGGAGTTCTCCCTATGTGCTCTCCCTTCTCCCACTGACTTAATATCCTTCCCTTTCTTTCTTCAGATAGGCTAATCAGTTTCTCTCCCATTGGCCACAGAGAGTTCTACTTGAGAGAAAGGGTGTGGCCAGACTGGCAGAACCAGATTATCTGGGAAGTGAAGTTATTCCTCTGTTATAGCAGTTTTCTGGCTAACTGTTAACATAGAGGAAAACTAACAGAACAGGCACACCTGTGTCCTACAGCTAACAGGTCTTTGAAGTGGAGGGCTAAGAAGATGCCATGAGGATTATGTTCAGGAGGATGGGATAAACATGTTGTTAACTTTATGGATACGTTATGGAGAAAACCACTCTCCATGGCTTGTCTGAAGTGGCAGTTACATCCCTGGTCAAGAATAAAGGGTAGTTTCTAAGCCTCAAGGACTACTAACTACAACAAGGACTACTAACTACAACAAGGACTACTAACCACAATAAGGACTACTAACTACAACAAGGAATACTAACTACAACAAGGTAAATAGAACAACTCATGCCTTCCTGCTTCTGGGAAGCTTTCCACTAAATGTTGGAACATTGCTGCAGGGACTTCAGCCACAAGAGCATTAGTAAGGTCGGGGCACTGATGTTGGGTGATTAGGCCTGGTTTGCAGTCTGCATTTCAATTCATCCCAAAGGTGTTCGATGGGGTTGAGGTCAGGCTCTTTGCAGGTCAGTCAAGTTATTCCACAACGATCTTTACAAACCCTTTCTGTACAGACCTCGCTTTGTGCATGGAGGCATTATCATCCTGAAACAGGAAAGGCTCTTCCCCAAACTGTTGCCACAAAGTTGGAAGCATAGGATCATCTAGAATGGATTTGTATGCTGTAGCATTAAGATTTCCTTTCACTTAAACTAAGGGGCCTAGCCCGAACCAGGAAAAAAATCTCCAGACCCTTATTCCTCCTCCACCAAACTTTACAGCCGGCACTATGCATTGGGGTAGGTAGCGTTCTCCTGGCATCCGCCAAACCCAGATTTGTCCAATGGTGAAGCGTGATTCATCACTTCAGAGTACAATGGCCGCGTGGATTACACCAATCCATTGCACATTGTGATCTTAGACTTGTGTGTGGCTGCTCAGCCATGGAAACCGATTTCATTAAGCTCTCAATGAACAGTTATTGTGCTGAAGTTGCTTCCATAACTCGGTAGTGAGTGTTGCAACCAAGGAGAGATGATTTTTACACGCTGCGCGCTTCAGCTCTCGGCGGTCCCGTCCCGTGAACTTGTGTGGCCTACCACTTTGCGGCTGAGCCGTTGTTGTTCCTAGATGTTTCCACTTCACAATAACAGCACTTACAGTTGACCGGGGCAGCTCTAGCAGGGGAGAAATTGTATGAACTGACTTTGTTGGAAATGTGGCATCCTATGATGGTGCCACGTTAAGTCATTGAGCTCTTCAGTATGGGCCATTCTACTGCCAATGTTTGTCTATGGAGATTGCATGGCTGTGTGCTCAATTTTATACACCTTGTCAGCAGTGGTGTGGCTGAAATAGCTGAATTCACAAATTTGAAGGGGTGTCTACACTGTATTTTCTCAAGTGTACCGTGGGTATCAACCCCCTTGGATTTTTACACATTTTGTTGCATTACAAAGTGGGATTGAAATGCATTTAACTGTGTTTTATTAAAATTGTATTCATAAAAAACAAAACACTAATATACCTTGATTAAATAAGTATTCACCCCACTTAGTCGAAAGAAACACTTTTGGCAGCAATTACAGCTTGTGTTGGATGAGCCCAAAACATAAGGCTTTGCGTTTAGGACAAATAGTTTATTCCTTTGCCATGTTTTTTTTTACAGTATTACTTTAGTGCCTTGTTGCATTCAGGATGTTTTAGAATATTTTTTATCTGTATATATGAAATCTTCTTTTCCCTCTGTCATTTAGGTCGTTATTATTATTTTACTACAATGTTTCCATCCCGTGTTCTCCCTTCACAGCCATTGAACTCTGTAGCTGTTTTAAAATGACCAATGGCCTCATGGTGACATCCCTGAACAGTTTCCTTCCTGTCCTGCAGCGACTCTATCTTTGTTTTGTCTAGTCAGTTTAATATATCATCCACAGCATAATTATTCATTTGACCATGTTATTGTTACCCATCTACCAATCACTGCCTTTCTTTGAGGCTTTTGAAAAGCTTCCTGGTCTTTGCAGTTGAACCTGTGCTTGAAATGCAATACTTGACTAAGGGACCTTACAGATGTTGTATGGGAGACAGAGGAAGGGGTAGTCATTCACAAATCATGTCAACCCTTATTATTTCACACAGAGTGAGTACATGTCATTTATTATATGATTTGTAAGACAATAAATAGTCCTGAACGAATTTAGGCTTGCCTACACAAAAGGGGTGAATCATTTTGCAACAACTATATTTGAGTCATTACATTTTTATTAATTTGCTAACATTTGTAGAATGTTCTTTTCACTTTATGTAGTATTTTGTGTAGATCAATGACAAAAACTCCCAACCATTTCAATCCCACTTTGTCACACAACTAAATCCATTTCAATCCCACTTTGTCACACAACTAAATCCAAAAGTGGTGAATACTTATGATACCCACTATATACTATTACTCTGTCAGATGAAATTCAAGGTTCTCAAGAACACAAAAAGGTGGGCTTCAATGTTAATTAATTTGTTATGAGCTCAGTTGCTTTGACAAAAGAGGACATTTCTTTGTCCAATTCACCTCAACAGAGCAGCTGCATTATGCTGACAAATGAATGTCAACAGTTAGCTCCCTCATAAACTCTGTGACAGTTGAACAGATGGAAATTTGGAAAGCAGTCAGAGAACATATCAAACCATAGCAACATTCAGACAGAGTTTATGCAGGCCCTGGTTTTCAGGCTAAATCTCACATTGTTCTAGAATCGGTTGAGTAATGTCTGAATCACAGAGTTACAATAACCAGAACGGACAAGGCCTTTGCTTGGGCTATGGGAGATAAAGTCAATGACCGACCATTAAAAGTCGACTTGATTGGAAATGTATGATCTAGTAGTTGTAATTCTACAGTTTTAATGTGACATCCTGCCTAGAGAAGGTCAGAGGAGGTCTGTTGTGTTAGAATAGGCCTCCCACTTTAGCACTGCTGTAGTCTAAGCACAGAGAACAATGACCACTCTTACATTCATAAACCCGGTCTACACCACACACACACACACACACACACACACACACACACACACACACACACACACACACACACACACACACACACACAAGCGAAAGGGTATTTCATGGGCTTTCCTTTTTGTAATCTATCCGGTAATTGGATAGTCTGTGATTCCAATACTACATTTCATTCAAAACACACATTCTGTTCACTCCACCCATTCTAACGGTTCAGGTCCAGCTAGCACATTTGGTTGCTTCAAAGTTGTGGGAATGTACATTTTTGGTTTCCCATTGGTTGGGAATGAAGCCATACGTTTCCTGACTTGTAAAACTGTTGTTGTTTATTTTACATTCTGAGAACGGAAGTGAAAATGTCGCCTGTTCAGTGAATGTTCCTTTTTAGAATGTTTTACTACTTGAATGTTTTCCCGGTAGGTTTTATTAACGGAAAGTCTAGGTTGTTTGGGGATTTTTGAATAACTTTCTTAAAAACTTCCACTGAATGGTTCAAGAAGACTTTTAATAAGCAGCTTAGTTGAACGGTTTTGAACTCAAAACACAGATATATAGATAGAAGAACACTTTTAATAAGCAGCTTAGTTGAACTGTTTTGAACTCAAAACACAGATAGGACACATGGAAATGCGTCTGTGAAATTTGAACCTATAATCTTCTGCAATTAGTCCACCGTGCCACCAGCAAGCATGTCATGTTTATTTATGCATACAAAACTGTTTCAAACAGACCCCATTTCAAAGGAAACAAGCCCTCATTAAGATCAACACACTTAACAAGATGGGAGATAGAGAGAGTTTTGTTGATGCTGAGAACGGAATGGATACTGAACAAAAATATAAACGCAACACGCAACAATTTCATTGATTTTACTGAGACACAGTTCATATGAGGAAATCAGTCCATTGAAATAAATTCATTAAG
Organism: Oncorhynchus nerka; assembly: GCF_034236695.1. Classification (NCBI taxonomy): domain Eukaryota; kingdom Metazoa; phylum Chordata; class Actinopteri; order Salmoniformes; family Salmonidae; genus Oncorhynchus; species Oncorhynchus nerka. Next base: position 29,615,869 of record NC_088396.1, on the reverse strand, counting down.
CCCCAAATCTATGTATTTCACATGACTGGGAAAACAGATACCTTAAAAAATAATAGACCTCACAATGGGCCTTAGGATCTCGTCACAGTGTGTTTGTGCATTCCAATTGCCATCAATAAAATGCTATTGTGTTCGTTGTACGTAGCTTATGCCTAGCCATATCATAACCCCACCACCACTATGGAGCACTCTGTTCACAGTGTTGACATCAGCAAACCGCTCGCCCACACAATGCCATATACGTGGTCTGCGGTTGTGAGGCCGGTTGGACGTACTGCCAAATTCTCTAAAACCACCTTGGAGGCAGCTCTGGTGGAAAGTCAGCATTCCAATTTCACGCTCCCTCAAAACTTGAGACATCTGTGGCATTGTGTTTTGTGACAAAAATTCACATTTTAGTGTGGCCTTTCATTGTCTTCAGCACAAGGTGCACCTGTGTAATGATCATGCTGTTTAATAAGATTCTTGATATGCCACACCTGTCAGGTGGATGGATTATTAAATCTAACCATGTTTGAACTGTTAAGAAACTTTCTGTTATTCCTTGTGTAGTCTTAACATTCTGTATACTCCCCTTGTCCTGAGGGTCAAAAATGACCCGCCTTCATTAAATCCCCAAAATAAAGCAGCTTAATTTAATTTTAAACCCCAAATCTATTTTGCAAGTCCAGGATGATGGCTGGCTTCCTGTCCTCATGATCACTGATCTCAGCCGTTTTGTGCAGTGTGCTCAGGAGGACCACATTCTTTTTCCTCTTTGGGAGGTAAGAAACTAGAGTGGTGGTGGGGGTGAAGGCAAACTTTGAGAAGGACTCTCTCCCCCTTGTTGCGAGGAGTGCAGACGGGAGCTCAAGCTTGTTCTTTCTAACTGTGCCAACCATGGTGATCGTCCTCTTCAGGAGCTGCTGCTGGCTGTGTGTGTGTGTGTGTGTGTGTGTGTGTGTGTGTGTGTGTGTGTGTGTGTGTGTGTGTGTGTGTGTGTGTGTGTGTGTCATTGTGTGTGTGTAACTGCCGGGTCAAAAATGACCCTAAGACAATCTTTGTACCCTGCTGGTGTACAGCTTTCAAGGAAAAAAGGCGATGTTTCACTTTTTCTAATGTTGGGGTCACTCTAGGAAAAGTAATCACATTTCAAGTTGAAAAAATATAATTTAGGGCGTTTTCTCTGCTGTTAACCTGTCTAGGACTGTTGGCTAGCGGAACCCCTCGCCAACAGCCAATGAAATTGCAGGGCACCAAATACAAATCAACAGAAATATCAGAAATCAAATTTCTCAAACATACACGTATTAGGCACCATTTTAAAGATAAAATTCTCGTTAATCCAGCCACAGTGTCTGATTTCAAAAATGCTTTACAGCGAAAGCTCCACAAACGATTATGTTAGGTCACCACCAACTCACAGAAAAACCCAGCCATTTTTCCAGACAAAGAGAGTTATCACAAAAAGCACAAATAGAGATAAAATTAATCACTAACCTTTGATGATCTTCATCAGATGACACTCATAGGACTTCATGTTACACAATACATATATGTTTTGTTCGGTAAAGTTCATATTTATATCCAAAAATCTTATTTTACATTGGCGTGTTACGTTCAGTAGTTCCAAAACATGCAGTGATATTGCAGAGAGCCACATGAATTCACAGAAATACTAATTATAAATGTCAATGAAAACATATTTTTCTAAAGTGTTTAGGCTCTGTTCTGTGGTGCTAACTTTACCAAAAGGCCTCAACTGACAGGTTCTGCTGTCCTTGTCATGTTATGTCTTGTCCCTGTGCTTTCTCTTCTCTTCGTTTCCCCCTGCTGGTCGTATTAGGTTACTATCTCTCTCTCTCTCTATCGTTCCGTTCCTGCTCCCAGCTGTTCCCCATTCTCCTAACGACCTCATTTACTCTCTCACACCTGTCTCCTCTTTTGCCCTCTGATTAAGTCTCTATTTCTCTCTCTGTTTCTGCTTCTGTCCTTGTCGGATTCTTGTTTGCTTTGCCCTTGTCCCGTCCTGTCGTAATCTGCCTCTTCATCAGATGCTGCGTGTGAGCAGGTGTCTCTGTCCTCTACGGCCCGCGCCTACCCAGAGGGACCTGCAGTCTGTTGCCGCTAGCCCTGCAATTCTCCTCTACTACTAGAAGGAGGACTCTCCTGCAAAGATAGAGGATTTATGTTTTCCCTGTTTGGACATCTCCTGTAAAGATTGAGGATTTATGTTTTCCCTGTTTGGACATTAAAAGACTCTGTTTCTGTTGAATCGCTGTTGGGTCCTCACTCACCTGCATAACAGTCCTCCTGAGGGAACTCCACTCTGACCATGAGGGACCGTCTGAAGGAGCTGCGGGCCCAGGAGTTCCGGGAGGCAAGAAACAAGGCAGATGAGACCCCATTCCCTGAGGAAGACACTGACCCAGATGACCCAGCGTGGGTTAGTGTCAATGAAAATATAATTTTTAGACATGGAAATAGAGATACACTTCTCCTTAATGCAACCCCTGTGTCAGATTTCAAAAAAACTTTACGGAAAAAGAATAATCTGAGAACGGCACTCAGAGCCCAAACCAGCCAGAGAAATATCCGCCATGTTGGGTAGTCAACATTATTCATAAACAGCATTATAAATATTCACTTACCTTTGATGATCTTCATCAGAATGCACTCCATGGTATCGCAGTTCCACAATAAATGCTTGTTTTGTTCGATAATGTCCATCATCAGCTTCTTTTGTTAGGGCGTTTGGTAAACAAATCCAAATGCGCAATCTGGTCCTTTCAGACAAAACGTTCGAAAAGTTATATTACAGGTCGAAGAAACTTGTCAAACTAAGTATAGGATCAATCTTTAGGATGTTTTTATCATAAAAGTTCAATAATGTTCCAACCGGAGAATTCCATCCAGTCTGTTGAAAAGCAATGGAATGACAGCTACCTCTCAAGTGAAAGCGCATGACTGAGAACGAGGCTGTAGGCAGACCACTGACTCAAAGAGCTCCCATCCGGCCCCATTTCACATGAGAAGCCTGAACTCAAATCCTTCTGTTCACCTGATTTAGAATTCCTCACAATTAAATGTAGACCGCATTATCTTCCAAGAGAATTCTCCTCGATTATAATCACAGCCGTATATATCCCCCAAGCAGACACATCGATGGCTCTGAACGAACTTTATTTAACTCTTTGCAAACTGGAAACCATTTATCCGGAGGCTGCATTCATTGTAGCTGGGGATTTTAACAAAGCTAATCTGAAAACAAGACTCCCTAAATTTTACCAGCATATCGATTGCGCAACCAGGGGTGGTAAAACCTTGGATCATTGTTACTCTAACTTCCGCGACGCATATAAGGCCCTGCCCCGCCCCCCTTTCGGAAAAGCTGACCACGACTCCATTTTGCTGATCCCTGCCTACAGGCAGAAACTAAAACAAGAGGCTCCCACGCTGAGGTCTGTCCAACGCTGGTCAGACCAAGCTGACTCCACACTCCAAGACTGCTTCCATCACGTGGACTGGGACATGTTTCGTATTGCGTCAGATGGAAATATTGACGAATACGCTGATTCGGTGTGCGAGTTCATTAGAACGTGCGTCGAAGATGTCGTTCCCATAGCAACGATAAAAACATTCCCAAACCAGAAACCGTGGATTGATGGCAGCATTCGCGTGAAACTGAAAGCGCGAACCACTGCTTTTAATCAGGGCAAGGTGTCTGGTAATATGTCTGAATATAAACAATGCAGCTATTCCCTCCGCAAGGCTATTAAACAAGCTAAGCGTCAGTACAGAGACAAAGTGGAATCTCAATTCAATGGCTCAGACACAAGAGGCATGTGGCAGGGTCTACAGTCAATCACGGACTACAAGAAGAAACCCAGCCCAGTCACGGACCAGGATGTCTTGCTCCCAGGCAGACTAAATCACTTTTTGCCCGCTTTGAGGACAATACAGTGCCACTGACACGGCCTGCAACGAAAACATGCGGTCTCTCCTTCACTGCAGCCGAGGTGAGTAAGACATTTAAACGTGTTAACCCTCGCAAGGCTGCAGGCCCAGACGGCATCCCCAGCCGCGCCCTCAGAGCATGCGCAGACCAGCTGGCCGGTGTGTTTACGGACATATTCAATCAATCCCTATACCAGTCTGCTGTTCCCACATGCTTCAAGAGGGCCACCATTGTTCCTGTTCCCAAGAAAGCTAAGGTACCTGAGCTAAACGACTACCGCCCCGTAGCACTCACTTCCGTCATCATGAAGTGCTTTGAGAGACTAGTCAAGGACCATATCACCTCCACCCTACCTGACACCCTAGACCCACTCCAATTTGCTTACCGCCCAAATAGGGCTGACGATGCAATCTCAACCACACTGCACACTGCCCTAACCCACCTGGACAAGAGGAATACCTATGTGAGAATGCTGTTCATCGACTACAGCTCGGCATTCAATACCATAGTACCCTCCAAGCTCGTCATCAAGCTCGAGACCCTGGGTCTCGACCCCGCCCTGTGCAACTGGGTACTGGACTTCCTGACGGGCCGCCCACAGGTGGTGAGGGTAGGCAACAACATCTCCTCCCCGCTGATCCTCAACACGGGGGCCCCACAAGGGTGCGTTCTGAGCCCTCTCCTGTACTCCCTGTTCACCCACGACTGCGTGGCCATGCACGCCTCCAACTCAATCATCAAGTTTGCGGACGACACAACAGTGGTAGGCTTGATTACCAACAACGACGAGACGGCCTACAGGGAGGAGGTGAGGGCCCTCGGAGTGTGGTGTCAGGAAAATAACCTCACACTCAACGTCAACAAAATTAAGGAGATGATTGTGGACTTCAGGAAACAGCAGAGGGAACACCCCCTATCCACATCGATGGATCAGTAGTGGAGAGGGTAGCAAGTTTTAAGTTCCTCGGCATACACATCACAGACAAACTGAATTGGTCCACTCACACTGACAGCGTCGTGAAGAAGGCGCAGCAGCGCCTCTTCAACCTCAGGAGGCTGAAGAAATTCGGCTTGTCACCAAAAGCACTCACAAACTTCTACAGATGCACAATCGAGAGCATCCTGGCGGGCTGTATCACCGCCTGGTACGGCAACTGCTCCGCCCTCAACCGTAAGGCTCTCCAGAGGGTAGTGAGGTCTGCACAACGCATCACCGGGGGCAAACTACCTGCCCTCCAGGACACCTACACCACCCGATGTTACAGGAAGGCCATAAAGATCATCAAGGACATCAACCACCCAAACCACTGCCTGTTCACCCCGCTATCATCCAGAAGGCGAGGTCAGTACAGGTGCATCAAAGCTGGGACCGAGAGACTGAAAAACAGCTTCTATCTCAAGGCCATCAGACTGTTAAACAGCAATCACTAACATTGAGTGGCTGCTGCCAACACACTGTCATTGACACTGACCCAACTCCAGCCACTTTAATAATGGGAATTGATGGGAAATTATGTAAATATATCACTAGCCACTTTAAACAATGCTACCTTATATAATGTTACTTACCCTACACTATTCATCTCATATGCATATGTATATACTGTACTCTAGATCATCGACTGCATTCTTATGTCACTAGCCACTTTAACTATGCCACTTTGTTTACTTTGTCTACATACTCATCTCATATGTATATACTGTACTCGATACCATCTACTGTATGCTGCTCTGTACCATCACTCATTCATATATCCTTATGTACATATTCCTTATCCCCTTACACTGTGTATAAGACAGTAGTTTTGGAATTGTTAGTTAGATTACTTGTTGGTTATCACTGCATTGTCGGAACTAGAAGCACAAGCATTTCGCTACACTCGCATTAACATCTGCTAACCATGTGTATGTGACAAATAAAATTTGATTTGATTTGAAACAACGTTCTAAAGACGGTTGACATCTAGTGGAAGCCTTAGGAAGTGCAACATAAACAATATCCCACTGTGTATTCAATAGGGTGAGTTCAAAAACTACAAACCTCAGATTTCCCACTTCCTGTTTGGATTTTTTCTCAGGTTTTTGCCTGCCATATGAGTTCTGTTATACTCACAGACATCATTCAGACAGTTTTAGAAACTTCCGAGTGTTTTCTATCCAATACTAATAATACTATGCATATATTAGCATCTGAGGCTGAGTAAGGGGGCAGTTCACTCTGGGCACGCTATTCATCCAAAGTGAAAATGCTGCCCCCTATCCCAAATAAGTTTTTTAAACATAGTGGCAGGTCAATTTTGACCCTAAAGACAACACAAAGGTTAAAATAACAAAGACAATAAATGTTTTTGTCAAGTTCCTTAAATGTGCTGTGAATGTTCCTAAGTCAAGCAAGTATCCAGCACCAATCCCAGAAAGTTGTGGGAAGACTGTATGCTAAATAAGCATAGGACAACCATGCTCTCACAAAGCTCTAAGAAACATAGTTCCCAGAACGTTATGTGCTAGCTGGGGGTACTCCAAACTATCCAGACACTGCATTAGAAAATAGGAAATGCAGTATATATACGCTTCAGAATAAACTTATGAAACCTACAAACTGTTATAATAATCCACATTTTCTGCTGTCTAGCTGTGTGAGTGTGTGTGCGTGTGCGTGTGTGCGTGCGTGTGCGTGTGCGTGTGTGTGTGTGTGTGTATTAAAAGGTCACTTCTCTGAGCACTCTCATTATATCGTTATGTCAGGGAGATGTACTAGTGAAGGGAAAAGGCTTGCAGCAAAAACATAAACAAGAGAACTTCTCATGGGAAGAAAAGCTGAAGTAGATCCACTGGTGCTGCAGATAAACGTTGTGCCCATCCATCTCTCCCTGCCATCCTAAGCCACAAACACTACTTGTAGCTTAGTGGACCAAAGGGCTTAAGGAATTTCTCAGGAATGTTAATCTTGTCTATGCATTATTAACTATAGAAGAGCTTCTCAGCCAGTACATAACATTCTGACAAAATACTTTATATATTGGTATTTCATTACATTAACCGAAAGTTTCCTAAAAATTCAAACATTGTTACATTTAATTTCAATTTTGGGGCGGCAGGGTAGCCTAGTGGTTAGAGCATTGGACTATTAACCGAAAGGTTGCAAGTTCAAATCCCTGAGCTGACAAGGTACAAAATCTGTCGTTCTGCCCCTGAACAGGCAGTTAACCCACTGTTCCTAGGCCGTCATTGAAAATAAGAATTTGTTCTTAACTGACTTGCCTAGTAAAATAAAGGTAAAAAAATATATGTATATATATATTTCGGGAACGCTCTCAGACTGGTTTGACATTGGGAATGTTCTGAAATAGTTCAGAGAACATTAGGAAACAGTGTTCTTCTATGGGAATTTCAGCATTTCAGCATAACCTTTCCTACAGGTTTCCTCTTGGTTCTATCAACTTGTTCCAAGAACATTAAGAAACCTTCCATCAAAACCACAATAAAACTTTAGTAACTTTCAGATAACATTCTAAGAATGTTATTTAAAAACATATAGGCCAATTTTTCACTCTCAGCATCAACAAAACTCTCTCTTATCCTCGATCTTGTTAAGTATGTTAAGGGGAGTTGGCCACACCTGATCTTAATAAGTGTTTGTTTCCTTTGAAATGGGGTCTGTTTGAATAGACTAAAATGAACAGCTTTGTATGCTTAAAAAAAATGGTATGATAGCTCCATCCTGGTGCCATAGTAGACTTATTCCATGGATAAAACCAGAAGGTTAAAGGTTTGAATCTCACTGATGCTGTGCTTGTCACAAAAAACAAAATGTTTACGTGATACATGGCTAAGGAAATACATTTCCATGTGTCCTATCTGTGCTTCAATAAAGTTAACCCCAAATAAGCTAACAGTGTTTTTGAAACGTTTAAGGAAGTTATTAAAAAATGTCTAAATAACCTCAGGGCATTAATAACACCTAAGACGTTCTCAGAACCTCCCTGCAACCTAAAAATAAGCATTCCCTGTGGATGCAACATTTTCACTTATTTTCTCATAATGTTTAAAAAACGTTACATTTTACTGTTCAGGAAACTTATGGATTTGTTCCCACAACCAATGTGAAACCAAAAACATACGTTCCCACAACTTCCAAGAAACCAAATGTGTTAGCGGGGTTGCGATGCTATAAACAAACAAAGTGAAGATAGACGCGATTCCAATTCAAAGTGGACACACCAATGTAAATATTTACCTCATACAATCTTGAGTTCCTCATTGTAATGATGATTAATTGGGATGAACAAGAAAGGAAAGGTCACCTGATAAAAAGTGTTGACTGAAACGGCTTTGTTCAAAACAGTGTTTTGGTCTTCTCTTTAGGCATACCCATAAACAGTGCATTCGGAAAGTATTCAGACCCCTTGACTTTTTCCATATTTTTCTATGTTCCAGCCTTGTTCTAAAATGTTTAGGCTCTGTTCTGTGGTGCTAACTTTACCAAAAGGCCTCAACTGACAGGTTCTGCTATCCTCCTGAGGGAACTCCACTCTGACCATGAGGGACCGCCTGGAGGAGCTGCGTCAGAGGGCCCAGGAGTTCCGGGAGGCAAGAAACAAGGCAGATGAGACCCCATTCCCTGAGGAAGACACTGACTCAGATGACCCAGCGTGGGTTAGTGTCGCCACCCGGCAGCAGGCTGTGGTGTTTGAGGAGGAACCAGTCCTGGACAACTTCCTGTCCGAGGCTCAGCATATCTGCGGTGACATCACTGAGCTCGAAACCGAGGTGAGTGATCTTACACATTCCTCCTAAGAGTGGTATACACCATTCGATCCTCAAAGCCTGCACCTTAGTTGGACTGCAACTTAATGTCCATGATAATACTGTGGTGAATTCCAGAGGTGGAAGGATGTTCTATAAATCCTTGTTGTTCATTTATAGTTTGACTGAATCCTCTTCTCCATCTCCCCAGGTGAAGAAGTTTAGCCAGCATCAAAGGAGCCTGGTGGCAGCCATGCGTCGTTTCAGTGTGATGAAGAAGGAGAGCAGTGTGACGAGGGACATCAAGCTGCAGGCAGAGAGCATCCACAGACGGCTGGACGCCCTCTCCAAGAAGGCACAGAGTTTAGAAGGCCTGCAGGGACTAGCTACAGCCACTACACGCATCCAACGCTCCCAACACGCAGCGCTACACAGACAATTCCAGCAGGTCACCCTCCAAAAGTTATTATAACCTTTTATTTCAATGGTGTTTTTCTGATGTGTTCAATAACACATACACATAAGCGTAAAAATATTTGTTGGCTTTAGTTTGCACATGGTGGCCTTCTTGAATATCCGCTAGCACTAGCTAAGCTAACAGTGAACAGAAATGTCTGTTTCTGGTCTAAAGTATTTTTCCCTCTTTTATCACTTCCAGGTGATGCGTTTGTACAACGACTCCATTCTCAATAAACAGGAGCGGTGCAAACACTTCATCATCCGGCAGCTGGAGGTGTCTGGTCGCGACGTCACCGAGGAGGAAGTGGACGAAATGGTTTCTGCAGGGAAGTGGGAGGTGTTTAACCAGAACCTCCTCAACAATGAACGCATCACACGCTCTAAGCTGTCTGAGATCGAGCAGAGACACAAGGTAAGCGTGATGACATTAACATAGAAAGGTTTTGATGTGTAAGAGAATGCGAGACTATGTTATCTAAGCAAAGAGAAGACGTTCCTTCAGTAAGGGAGATCTACAGTAGGCCTCGTATGTCTGTGACAGACAAACACTAATATTGGCTCTAATTTAGACCAATTTCACTGTCCATTCAGACAACTCCTTGACTAACGTTCAGTCCTAATCTTTTCTGTAACTACTATAGGAGCTGGTGAATCTGGAGAGCAACATGAAAGAGCTGAGAGATCTGTTCATGGATGTCTTTATGTTGGTGGAGGAGCAGGGAGACTACATAGACCACATCCAGACCAGCGTAGAGAAGACACAGGACTATGTCACCGTCAGTAACGAGAAGTTTAAAATGGCTGCCAGGTACAAGAAAAATAACCCTTTGAGGAGGCTGTGCTGCTGTTGCTGCCCCTGGAGGTGATGCACATAGAGGAGAGACTGGAGACTGGAGATGCCCCTGGAGGTGATGCACATAGAGGAGAGACTGGAGACCGGAGATGCCCCTGGAGGTGATGCACATAGAGGAGAGACTGGAGACTGGAGATGCCCCTGGAGGTTTTTCAGATGGGGAGAGGAAGAGTTCTGGAGAGTCTGCAGGTGGCATTTCACTTATAAGAATCTTCAGAGGAGACCGCGTGAATCAGGCCTTCGTAGTCGAATTGCTGCAAAGAAACCACTACTAAAGAACATCAATAAGAATAAGAGACCTGCTTGTGCCAAGAAACACGAGCAATGGACATTAGACCGGTAGCAATCTGTCCTTTGGTCTGATGAGTACAAATTTGAGTTTTTTGTTTCCAACCTCCGTGTCTTTGTGAGACGCAGAGTAAGTGAACAGATGATCTCTGCATGTGTGGTTCCCACCATGAAGCTTGGAGGGGAGGTGTGATGGTGTGTGGGTGTTTTGCTGGTGACACTGTCAGTGATTTATGTAGAATTCAAGGCACACTTAACCAACATGACTACCATAGCATTCTGCAGCGATACGCCATCCGATCTGGTTTAGTGGGACTATCATTTGTTTTTCAGATGACCTGGCCTCCACAATCACCTGACCTCCACCCAATTGAGATGGTTTGGGATGAGTTGGAAAAAGCAGCAAACAAGTGCTCAGCATATGTGGAAACTCCTTCCAAATGGTTGGAAAAGCATTCCAGTTGAAGCTGGTTGAGAGAATGCCAAGAGTGTACAAAGCTGTCATCAAGGGTGGCTACTTTGAAGAATCTAAAATATAAATATTTGTCTTGGTTACTACATGACTCCATATGTGATATTTCATGGTTTTGATGTCTTCACTATTATTCTACAATGTAAAAAAAATAGTGAAAATAAAGAAAAACCTTTGAATGAGTGGGTGTGTCCAAATGTTTGACTGGTACTCTACATATGAATGCATTTACCTGTGAGTTTCACATCAAATCAGGCAGGCTCAATGGAAAGTCTGTAATATTTCAAAATCTCATTGTGGATTACGTTATTTCACTGTGGTTATATGTTTGATCACTTTTTATTTCGTTAAGGCCATTTAACATTTCAGAAGATGGCTTTCAGACAAAGACATCAAGATTAAAACTCTCTGACTGTGAACAAACATCCTGTGTTAGGTGAAACTATGACACATTTCAATGTGTCACTGTGCTTTGTCATAGCAGCAGCAGTGTGGGAGTGTACTTCATTAAATACTGATATGTCTCACAGTGAACACAGGGGAATGCCCGGTCACGAGTATATGGCCAAGTATGGGGGACACGTTTATGTGTGTGTGTGTGTGAGTTTGTCAAGTCCTCAAGAATAGTAAACCAACTAAAATTCAGAGAAGGGAAGATATTTTGACGGTCCTCACAAGCTATTTTAGGCTTATGGGTTAGGGTTAGAATTAGGATTTAGGTTCAAATTAGGGTTAAGCGTTAGGTTTAGGGTTAGGGTTAGGGATTAACATTAGGGTTAAGGTTAGGGTAAGGGTTAGGGTTAGGGAAAATAGGATTTTGAATGGGAATCAATTGTTGATCCCCAAAATTCATCACAAGTATAGTGTGTGTGTGTGTGTGTGTGTGTGTGTGTGTGTGTGTGTGTGTGTGTGTGTGTGTGTGTGTGTGTGTGTGTGTGTGTGTGTGTGTGTGTGTGTGTGTGTGTGTGTGTGTGTGTGTGTGTGTGTGTGTGTGTGTGTGTGTGTGCGTGTGTGTGTGTGTGTGTGTGTGTGTGTGCGCGTCAACAGTGGACCCAGGTGTCTGATGTCAGAGTCTACAAAGAGGACAGGGTGTTCATGGACCTGACTGGTAACACAGGTTTAACTGATATCATAGAACAGGATGTGTCTAGATACACACTGCAGGGCACAGGGAGGATATCAACACATGTAGAAAGGTGGGTCAGCTCTAACACAGCTGAACAGGACACACAATGCTTTCCGAAGGTATTCAAACCCCTTGACTTTTTCCACATTTTATTACGTTACAGCCTTGTTCTAAAATTCATTAAATGGTCTTTCTTCCTCATCAATCTACACTTAATACACCATAATGACAAAGTGAAAATAGGTTTTTAGATTTTTTTGCAAATGTATTAGAAATAAAAAAAACTTTACAAAAAATCAGACCATTTTACTCAGTACTTTGTTGAAGCACCTTTAGCATCGTTTACAGCCCAGAGTCTTCTTGGGTATGACGGTACAAGCTTGGCACACCTGTATTTGGGGAGTTTCTCCCATTCTTCCCTGCCGATTTTCTCAAGCTGTCAAGTTGGATTGGGAGCGTCGCTGCACAGCTATTTGCAGGTCATCAAACCAAAGAATATTGTTTCTCAATCTTGTTTCTCTCTTTTCTGGTCTGAGAGTCCATTCAGTGCCTTTTGGCAAACTCCAAGCTGGCTGTCATGTGCTTTTTAGTGAGAAGCAGCTTCCGTCTGGCCACTCTACCAAATAGGCCTGATTGGTGGAGTGCTGCAGAGATGGTTGTACTTCTGGAAGGTTCTCCCATCTCAACAGAGGAACTCTGGAGCTCTGTCAGAGTGACCATTGGGTTTTTGGTCACTTCCGTGACCAAGGCCCTTCTCTCCCGATTGCTCAGTTGGGCCGGGTGGCCAGCTCTTGGAAGAATCTTGATGGTTCCAAACTTCTTCCATTTAAGAATGATGGAGGCCACTGTGTTCTTGGGGACCTTCAATGCTGCAAAACATTTTTGGTACCCTGTGCCTCGACACAATCCTGTCTTGGAGCTCTACTGACAATTCCTTCAACCTCGTGGTTTTTTTTTTTTCTCTGACACGCACTGTCAACTGTAGTATCTTATATAGACAGGTGTGTGCCTTTCCAAATCATGTCCAATCAATTGAATTTACCAGAGGTGGACTCATATCAAGTTGTAGAAACTTCTCAAGGACATCTCACCCTTCTCTGGTCTACGTATGCCTACTTAGGCACTTTCCACCACCATCCCCTATTCACCATTAGGAGTACATTAAACTGTTTCGGAGTAACAACCCTGCCACCAAGTGGCTACAGGGAGAAGTACAACAGGAAGCAAAACATTTTGTTCACATCTGAAAGTTCTGTATCAAATAGTACAGAAAAATCAAGTGTATCCCTGGTTGAGTTACTCACAGTAGGACAGCCTTGCCAGCGATGTGGGTGTGCTGTAGGACGTCAGTGATGGCGCCCCTGGTGTCTTGGAGGCTTTTGTGAATCGACCACAAATCGACCACAAACACCAGACCATGTGACTGGGTGTTGTAGCTCCCCAACATAGCCCTTCCCAGCCACCCCGCCCCCCCAACCAAGTCATAAAAGGTCACTTTACACCCCCCCCAAACACAGCTCAGCCACAGACACTCCATCCACAAGGGTCTGGTCACACATGTTCTCTGAAATGTCACTCACTAATACTCTTCAAGATCATAAGTTACATAACTGTTACATGTCAAACTTATTTTGAAGTTACTGTCTGTCTTTGTGTATCAGGGATCAGTCAGTCTGTGAAGTTGTAAGATGTTCTTCCATAACATTTAACATTACATTTACATTTAAGTCATTTAGCAGACGCTCTTATCCAGAGCGACTTACAAATTGGTGCGTTCACCTTATGACATCCAGTGGATCAGCCACTTTACAATAGTGCATCTAAATCTTTTAAGGGGGGTGAGAAGGATTACTTTATCCTATCCTAGGTATTCCTTAAAGAGGTGGGGTTTCAGGTGTCTCCGGAAGGTGGTGATTGACTCCGCTGTCCTGGCGTCGTGAGGGAGTTTGTTCCACCATTGGGGGGCCAGAGCAGCGAACAGTTTTGACTGGGCTGAGCGGGAACTGTACTTCCTCAGTGGTAGGGAGGCGAGCAGGCCAGAGGTGGATGAACGCAGTGCCCTTGTTTGGGTGTAGGGCCTGATCAGAGCCTGGAGGTACTGAGGTGCCGTTCCCCTCACAGCTCCGTAGGCAAGCACCATGGTCTTGTAGCGGATGCGAGCTTCAACTGGAAGCCAGTGGAGAGAGCGGAGGAGTGGGGTGACGTGAGAGAACTTGGGAAGGTTGAACACCAGACGGGCTGCGGCGTTCTGGATGAGTTGTAGGGGTTTAATGGCACAGGCAGGGAGCCCAGCCAACAGCGAGTTGCAGTAATCCAGACGGGAGATGACAAGTGCCTGGATTAGGACCTGCGCCGCTTCCTGTGTGAGGCAGGGTCGTACTCTGCGGATGTTGTAGAGCATGAACCTACAGGAACGGGCCACCGCCTTGATGTTAGTTGAGAACGACAGGGTGTTGTCCAGGATCACGCCAAGGTTCTTAGCGCTCTGGGAGGAGGACACGATGGAGTTGTCAACCGTGATGGCGAGATCATGGAACGGGCAGTCCTTCCCCGGGAGGAAGAGCAGCTCCGTCTTGCCGAGGTTCAGCTTGAGGTGGTGATCCGTCATCCACACTGATATGTCTGCCAGACATGCAGAGATGCGATTCGCCACCTGGTCATCAGAAGGGGGAAAGGAGAAGATTAATTGTGTGTCGTCTGCATAGCAATGATAGGAGAGACCATGTGAGGTTATGACAGAGCCAAGTGACTTGGTGTATAGCGAGAATAGGAGAGGGCCTAGAACAGAGCCCTGGGGGACACCAGTGGTGAGAGCGCGTGGTGAGGAGACAGATTCTCGCCACGCCACCTGGTAGGAGCGACCTGTCAGGTAGGACGCAATCCAAGCGTGGGCCGCGCCGGAGATGCCCAACTCGGAGAGGGCCGATAGGTCTAGAAGGATGAGAGCAGAGGAGAGAGAGTTAGCTTTAGCAGTGCGGAGCGCCTCCGTGATACAGAGAAGAGCAGTCTCAGTTGAATGACTAGTCTTGAAACCTGACTGATTTGGATCAAGAAGGTCATTCTGAGAGAGATAGCGGGAGAGCTGGCCAAGGACGGCACGTTCAAGAGTTTTGGAGAGAAAAGAAAGAAGGGATACTGGTCTGTAGTTGTTGACATCGGAGGGATCGAGTGTAGGTTTTTTCAGAAGGGGTGCAACTCTCGCTCTCTTGAAGACGGAAGGGACGTAGCCAGCGGTCAGGGATGAGTTGATGAGCGAGGTGAGGTAAGGGAGAAGGTCTCCGGAAATGGTCTGGAGAAGAGAGGAGGGGATAGGGTCAAGCGGGCAGGTTGTTGGGCGGCCGGCCGTCACAAGACGCGAGAAGTCATCTGGAGAGAGAGGGGAGAAAGAGGTCAGAGCACAGGATAGGGCAGTGTGAGCAGAACCAGCGGTGTCGTTTGACTTAGCAAACGAGGATCGGATGTCGTCGACCTTCTTTTCAAAATGGTTGACGAAGTCATCTGCAGAGAGGGAGGAGGAGGGGGGGGGATTCAGGAGGGAGGAGAAGGTGGCAAAGAGCTTCCTAGGGTTAGAGGCAGATGCTTGGAATTTAGAGTGGTAGAAAGTGGCTTTAGCAGCAGAGACAGAAGAGGAAAATGTAGAGAGGAGGGAGTGAAAGGATGCCAGGTCCGCAGGGAGGCGAGTTTTCCTCCATTTCCGCTCGGCTGCCCGGAGCCCTGTTCTGTGAGCTCGCAATGAGTCGTCGAGCCACGGAGCGGGAGGGGAGGACCGAGCCGGCCTGGAGGATAGGGGACATAGAGAGTCAAAGGATGCAGAAAGGGAGGAGAGGAGGGTTGAGGAGGCAGAATCAGGAGATAGGTTGGCGAAGGTTTGAGCAGAGGGAAGAGATGATAGGATGGAAGAGGAGAGAGTAGCGGGGGAGAGAGAGCAAAGGTTGGGACTGCGCGATACCATCCGAGTAGGGGCAGTGTGGGAAGTGTTGGATGAGAGCGAGAGGGAAAAGGATACAAGGTAGTGAGCAAAGTCAAAGTGTGTCTGAGAGAACAACCATCTGTGGTCAGTCCAGTTATCTGTCATTGTTGTGTGTTGTAGCCTGTGCTAAATCAGACTGGATGAAGCCCAGATCTCAGGAGCTGTGGTAGACTGAAGCAGACGACACAACAGTCTCTAGTCCCTTGTCACAGCTGTTAAAGGGATAGATCACCCAAATACCAAAGACTGAAGTTTTCATACTCGTCAGACTTTTATTATTGGGTGAAGAATCTCAACTGTAAGCCTATGTGAGAATAAAGTTGATGTTACTGTATGAGAGAGAGGCTCACCTCCCTGTAGATCTGTGATTATTGTGGTCTTCCCTGTGTTGTCCAGACCCACCACCACAAGTCACTTTCCTGTTGGATAGAAAATAACAACACAATGAAAGTTAGGTTTATAGTACACAGGTAGATAGCACGGTTGTGACTAAAGGGAGTACAGATTCAAGCAAAAGTGCATTTTTGTGACAAGTTAGTAGAGCATTTTGGCTAACCCTAATCCTTTTCCTAACCTATCCTAAATTCTGCTAACCTGCTACGAATATGTCACTTCCGGTCATAGCTGTACTCCCTCTAGTCAGAACCAGACAGCACAGGAAGACTAATGTGTCACCTCTATTCACCTAACAGCTTCTCTGCACCAGTCACAACAGAGCATCCTGACCAAATATCTCCTGACTAGCTATTATAGTCAAACTGGGGAAAGATGCTGATTTAATGAGGCAGATAGACTGTAATGGTGGTCATTGTCTCTTTGCCATTCTACAGGGTGTGTTGTGTGATGGACATAGAATTCAACACATAGAATTCAAAATATTTGTAGAACTGAGGAGTCCATTGTTGTGGTGTTTTAGAATGTGAAGTGTCACTCCAAAATGTGATAGAGAGAGACTTTTTCTCCCCCACGTGTTTTATTACCTTCTCTAATCACTGTTCTTCTCTGTTTCAGCTGTGGCAGGGTTCAGAGAGAAAATACAACAGCAGGTGGCACTGCTGTCAAATAATTGTGTAAAGTGGAGAGACGAGCAAGAATGGACAACTACCTGGGTCAAAGATGCATTACTCTGTTGTTTGTATTCTGTATTTTGAATTATGACCTACCTACTAAAACCACATTAGATTCGTATATTTTATTCAGCACAATTTACATACCGGTTCGATGTTGCTGCTTCATTACATCTCAATATGATTATTTTGTGACTTGTGTTGCATGTTGATCATGTTGATTAATTTACAACATGATAATAAACCCAGCCTGCTGAGCTGTCATGGCTCGGTTGAAAATCACATCACCATGAACACTAGAGATATTAACACGGACGTCTGTTAATAAAACATGTCTCTGTGGAGGCCTTCTTCAGTGACCTAGTCGCGGTTTGAGGCGGTTGGAGGGGTACAGTGAGACCCCCTACAGGTTAGTCCTGTCTTTAATGAGACAGAAAGGCACACACACACACACTTACCACTGGGCCTCCGGCATTCATCAGCTCTGATAGACAACACTGACAGCAGCAGAACATCCGATTCATCCAGCCCATCCAGCATATATTTACTGTACTGTAGTTGAGCCATTTTTTACATTCAGCATCACTCCTTCAAGCATAGATATCTACATATATTTCAGGATGTTGTTTATCCCTGGAAATAATCAGAATTCATGTAAACATCACAGTTTTGAAAACATACCTTGTCCAAAAAAGGGGCCTCTTGGCACACCTTACCCTAGGTATGGGGTAAATTGAGCCGTGGGGCAGGGTAAGTTAAGCCGCCTACACATTTCTGTACTGAACAAAATATTGCCACTCCCTTTTTAAAACTATGTTCATCTTTATTTTCCAAACACAATTCAACACAATCACATATGCTCTTTTAACACCTCACAAACACTCTTAACATAGACCAGGCCCTGTTGTCATCTCATATCCCAGCGATATTGCCTTGCATTACACCTGGGAGAAAACTTTACATTTGCTAACCTTGCCATTTCCTCGACCATTAGCTTACCTTACCCCAACGCAAACACTTTGAATATATATACTTTGACCACACAGCTACAATAATGCACTTTCATACTAGGTTTAGGACCTCATATTGAAGCTCATAGAGACCCCAACTGATATATAGAACTATTATCTACTTTGATTAATATACAATCATTATGAAACTTCTAACACAATAAATTCATTTGACTTGGTGAAAAGATATTTTTGGGGTCCTAACTTGCTTACCACTTTTCCCATGTAAAACATGTTTTCAAAAGCCTGGCCATCCCACTCCTCCTTAAATTATAGACTGCATTATTTAGCATAATGACATCAATACCAGATACATATGTTTCCATCAGCTGTACCTCGAGTCAGCAATATAGCATTTTGTCATAAGTGAAATTCACCTTTCATCTGTATGATATTTTTGTCCTTTGGAAAATAGTTTACAAGCAATTGGAAGTCATTAAAAATGATTCCATTTCCCTTGTTATGCAATGACAATACAGATAACAGGTAATCTGATCCAGTCTCCCTGATATACTATACTCTACACTATCATCTAGTTCAACACAAAGTGATTACTAGGCACTCCGGCTGTATAATTCTATTTGCTCTGATTACTCTACAGGGCCAAGCTGCAGTCATACGGATGGGGGAATGCTTTCAGCACACATTCGGCTTCTACCACAATCATAATGGAAACGTTGTACATTGTGTTTACTATGTAGGTAGATCAAGACGCTCTCTTGAAAGGTCGTCCTCTTTCATATCTCTCTGTGTGTGTTATGTGTGTTGTGTGTGTGTCATGTGTGTTGTGTGTGTGTTATGTGTGTTGTGTGTGTGTGTTATGTGTGTTGTGTGTGTGTTATGTGTGTTGCGTGTGTGTCATGTGTGTTGCGTGTGTGTCATGTGTGTTGCGTGTGTGTCATGTGTGTTGTGTGTGTTACGTGTGTTCTGTGTGTGTCATGTGGGGCGGCAGGGTAGCCTAGTGGTTAGAGCGTTGGACTGGTAACCGGAAAGTTGCAAGTTCGAATCCCTGAGCTGACAAGGTACAAATCTGTCGTACTGCCCCTGAACAGGCAGTTAACCCACTGTTCCTAGGCCGTCATTGAAAATAAGAATTTGTTCTTAACTGACTTGCCTAGTAAAATAAAGGTAAAATAAATAAATAAAATATCAGGCCGGCCTGCTTTGTACCAGAGGGAATGCTGAGAAGTGTTATTTTGCAGACTCATTTTAGATTAAAGAGATTTAGAAAAGAATGGAGAGTCGAATTAAAAGACAGAAATTGGCCGCTTTTAGGGACATATTATAGCTCACATTATCGCAGTAAAATGTATTCATATTATTACATTCCCCACAATGCTTTCACATCAGTGTAGACTATTCTCAGTAGTTGAAATGGCCAGGGATCAAAGCTGTCATGTGATAACAGAGTGGAGTACCTCTTCCTAAAGTCACCTCTGATCCAAGAAACCTCCTGAAACTCTGCCATTCTCTCATTCGACCGAAACGGCGCTCTGAGAGCTTGGACACTTGGCCAGTGTCTGTGTGTGTCTGTGTGTGTCTGTGTGTCTGTGTGTGGATCATCAATGAGGTATGCTGCACCTGGAACAGACCAAAGGTTTTCCCAGCCGCAGGAAACACACACACACACCCCGTGATGTGACTGTCCCAGTGTGACTGTGCGATTCACAGATTTACATATGACAACCTCTCTTTGAACTGAGGCAGGTCGGAAGATTTCTACATCTGAATCTACATCCAATGATTTATTTACCATCGCTGCTCATTAGGGGAACAAGGGGAGGACAAAAGGAGAGGCTATACGGTGTGACTACAGGATGTCTGTCTGAAAGAGAGAGATGTGACTCACTAGTTGTCATATGTGTGATTATTCCTCCAGTCTCAGAATGAAGTGAAGGAAGAAGGTTTTCTCAGTGCAAATTGAGGGCAAATAGGTTAAATGTGTGATGTATACGCAGGGAGTTAGGAAGCAGGTGCAGAAGGTGAGTTGAATAATCGTCAGCATTACAAGCGAAAAGAAGAGACGAAAAGAAACGCGTACTGAACGTAACCAAAACCTATACTGCCTAATGACTGAGGCTTACTGAGGGCCATGTGAAGGTAGAGTAATCAGGGTGGAGATGAAGTCCAGGTGTGTTTATCGATGGGTAGCAGGTGTGCACAATGATGGTTGCCAGGTATGCACAATGTGGGTTGCCAGGACCGGTGGTTAGTGGACCATTGGTTAGTAAACCGTTGAAGTCGAGTGCCGGAACGGGGACGGGGGAGTAGGTGTGACAAAATGTCAAGTTTGAACGTTTATTCACCATGTGCACAGGATACAACAGGTGTAAAACAGTACAGTGAAATTATTACGTTGAGACCTCTTTCCCAACAATGCAGTGATAATAATATAGATAGATAATAATAGAAAATATAGTCATAAAATGGAATTAAAATGAAAACACCACAAGAACTACGATGTGAGTTAGAAACACAGGAATGCAAGTATATACAGGTCAGTGCCAGTACCATATTCAATGTGCAGGGGTACTAGAGTGGTTGAGGTGGGTTTATACATAAAAAGTGACTTGTAGTGGGATATACGGTACCAGTCAAAAGTTTGGACACGCCTACCCGTTCAAGGGTTTTCTTTGTTTTTTACCATTTTCTACATTGTAGAATAATAGTGAAGGCATCAAAATTATGAAATAACACATGTGGAACATGTAGTAACCAAAAAAACTGTTAGACAAATCAAAATACATTTCTTCAAAGTAGACACCCTTAATTATTAAAGTGTCCAAAGTAGAACCATTAAGCGCAATGATGACACTAGCTCTCATGAGGACCACCACTGGAAAGGAAGACCCAGAGTTATTTCTGTTGAAGAAGATAAGTTCATTACAGTTAACTGCACCTTATATTGCAGCCCAAATAAATGCTTCACGGTGTAAAAGTAACAGACACATCTAAACATCAACTGTTCAGAGGAGATGGCGTGAATCAAGCCTTCATGGTCGATGGTTCCCACCGTGAAGCATGGAGGAGGAGGTGTGATGGCGTGGTGGTGCCTGGCCTCCACAATCACCCGACCTAACTCAATTGAGATGGTCTGGGGTCAGTTGGACCGCAGAGTGAAGAAAAAGCAGCCAAAAAAGTGCTGAGCATATGTGGGAATGCCGTCAAGACTGTTGGAAAGCATTCCTCATGAAGCTGGTTGAGAGAATGCTAAGTGTGTGCAAAGCTGTCATCAAGGCAAAGGGTGTCTACTTTTAACTGATAATTTTTTACTGATAATGTATATATATATATACAGTGGGGAGAACATGTATTTGATACACTGCCGATTTTGCAGGTTTTCCTACTTACAAAGCATGTAGAGGTCTGTAATTTTTATCATAGGTACACTTCAACTGTGAGAGACGAAATCTAAAACAAAAATCTAGAAATCACATTGTATGATTTTTAAGTAATTAATTTGCATTTTATTGCATGACATAAATATTTGAAAAATATCAGAAAAGCAGAACTTAATATTTGGTACAGAAACCTTTGTATGCAATTACAGAGATCATACGTTTCCTGTAGTTCTTGACCAGGTTTGTACACACTGCAGCAGGGATTTTGGCCCACTCCTCCATACAGACCTTCTCCAGATCCTTCAGGTTTCGGGGCTGTCGCTGGGCAATACGGACTTTCAGCTCGCTCCAAAGATTTTCTATTGGGTTCAGGTCTGGAGACTGGCTAGGCCACTCCAGGACCTTGAGATGCTTCTTACAAAGCCAGTTCTTAGTTGCCCTGGCTGTGTGTTTCGGGTCGTTGTCATGCTGGAAGACCCAGCCACGACCCATCTTCAATGCTCTTACTGAGGGAAGGAGGTTGTTGGCCAAGATCTCTCAATACATGGCCCCATCCATCCTCCCCTCAATACGGTGCAGTCGTCCTGTCCCCTTTGCAGAAAAGCATCCCCAAATAATGATGTTTCCACCTCCATGCTTCACGGTTGGGATGGTGTTCTTGGGGTTGTACTCATCCTTCTTCTTCCTCCAAACACAGCGAGTGGAGTTTAGACCAAAAAGCTCTATTTTTGTCTCATCAGACCACATGACCTTCTCCCATTCCTCCTCTGGATCATCCAGATGGTCATGCAGACGACACACAATTAATCTTCTCCTTTCCCCCTTCTGACGACCAGGTGGCGAATCGCATCTCTGCATGTCTGGCAGACATATCAGTGTGGATGACGGATCATCACCTCAAGCTGAACCTCGGCAAGACGGAGCTGCTCTTCCTCCCGGGGAAGGACTGCCCGTTCCATGATCTCGCCATCACGGTTGACAACTCCATTGTGTCCTCGTCCCAGAGCGCTAAGAACCTTGGCGTGATCCTGGACAACACCCTGTCGTTCTTAAATAACATCAAGGCGGTGGCCCGTTCCTGTAGGTTCATGCTCTACAACATCCGCAGAGTACGACCCTGCCTCACACAGGAAGCGGCGCAGGTCCTAATCCAGGCACTTGTCATCTCCCGTCTGGATTACTGCAACTCTCTGTTGGCTGGGCTCCCTGCCTGTGCCATTAAACCCCTACAACTCATCCAGAACGCCGCAGCCCGTCTGGTGTTCAACCTTCCCAAGTTCTCTCACGTCACCCCGCTCCTCCGCTCTCTCCACTGGCTTCCAGTTGAAGCTCGCATCCGCTACAAGACCATGGTGCTTGCCTACGGAGCTGTGAGGGGAACGGCACCTCAGTACCTCCAGGCTCTGATCAGGCCCTACACCCAAACAAGGGCACTGCGTTCATCCACCTCTGGCCTGCTCGCCTCCCTACCACTGAGGAAGTACAGTTCCCGCTCAGCCCAGTCAAAACTGTTCGCTGCTCTGGCCCCCCAATGGTGGAACAAACTCCCTCACGACGCCAGGACAGCGGAGTCAATCACCACCTTCCGGAGACACCTGAAACCCCACCTCTTTAAGGAATACCTAGGATAGGATAAAGTAATCCTTCTCCCCCCCCCTTAAAAGACCTAGATGCACTATTGTAAAGTGGCTGTTCCACTGGATGTCATAAGGTGAAAGCACCAATTTGTAAGTCGCTCTGGATAAGAGCGTCTGCTAAATGACTTAAATGTAAATGTAAATGTAAAACTTCAGATGGGCCTGGACATGCGCTGGCTTGAGCAGGGGGACCTTGCGTGCGCTGCAGGATTTTAATCCATGACGGCGTAGTGTGTTACTAATGGTTTTCTTTGAGACTGTGGTCCCAGCTCTCTTCAGGTCATTGCCCAGGTCCTGCCGTGTAGTTCTGGGCTGATCCCTCACCATCCTCATGATCATTGATGCCCCACGAGGTGAGATCTTGCATGGAGCCCCAGACCAAGGGTGATTGACCGTCATCTTGAACTTCTTCCATTTTCTAATAATTGCGCCAACAGTTGTTGCCTTCTCACCAAGCTCACCAAGCTCCAATAAAATATGATTTTTTAAGACCCAACTTCGGCAGACAAGTTTCAAGTTTCAAATTCTTGCTGAAGTTTCTAGCCACAAGCATAAACTAGCTAGCTGGGAAGGGCTCATCAGGACTGTCTAAACTGATTTCCACTCGACTCTCGCTGCGTGACAAATATCATCAATTCGGGCACCAGGCGTGTCTGTATAGCCTCTACCTTCTCAAGATGATCACGGGTGATGTCACGCTTGCCTCCTGGTGGACATTTGCCGAACTTCACGCCTCGCTATTAGGTTTTATAATTCGATGAACTGGTATGTGAGTCCTCTTTAGAGCGAACCGAGGAGTAACATATTAAGTGTTGTGGGGAAGACCAAACTCAACCAGTCTAGGTTTCTAAGCCAAGTTATCTTTATTATAAATATAGGCCTGCCTACTATTGACTCTGGGAGCAACCATCTATCTACGGCTATGCTAATGTATGGGTTCTTTGCCTCATCTCATATCTACGAAGATTGTCCTCTTGGTGCCAGTCAGTATGTTGAGTATTTAGTGGAGTAGAGTAGAGAGAGATGGGCCTGGACTTGCCTCTGAAAATGACTCCTGACACATCTCTGCCAACACCCCTCACTGAGCCTCAGAATGGTTATGGAAAAGACTAATCAGGAATAAATCAATTTTCACCCATGTGGCAAAGATATTCTATTTACAACACATTCTATGGCCTTTTACCCAGTTAATGAGATTTCAAATAAATGTGAAGTGAACTGCATTTAGATTGCTATTCAGCCTGGGACTGAGCCTGAGCAGATACATTCCTCCACATGACAGAATATCTATTATGGAACAAAAGGGCTTCATTGAATCGTAAGGTTCTTTGGAGAAGCAATAAGAGACAGGTCCTGGTGAGGAAGCAGGGACAGAGACGTTCCATCTAGGAAAAATGGCAACAGAGTGAGAGTGGAGAGGAAAGATAGCGTGAGTGTGAGAGGTTCTGAGAGGAGGAGGAGGCGGAGGCGGAGGCGTAGGGGGAAAGAACGAGGAGCGGAGACAAGGGTTCTGTGCATACACTCACACACAGTGAGACCTGTGTCTCTGCCGTTGGGTCAAATAGGAAACGCACACACACAAAGCGGTCCATGTTGTCCCTGCCAGTGTGCCAAAGTGAGATTTGAGTGACAGTATAGTGTGACAAATCTCTCAGTCCCAGCCCTGGGAAGACTAGAGGAATACCAATAAGGTTCAAATCAGGACAAGATCGAAGATGGGATGAGAGTAGAGCAAGGAGGTGGGATGGAGGAGAGGAGGGATCCTGGAGCCTCCAGGGGCCCTGGGACGATCACACAGAGACAGGCTGGGGTTGAGAGCCCATGTGAGTCTGCAGGGTCTGGAGTATGGAGGTTTAGAGTGGGGCAGGGGGCTGACAGAGAGAAGGCCTGTTAATGTTCTTGTCAATGTTTCATATTCTTTAATGATAATTGCAAAGATCATCTCCTCCTGTCCATCCTGTCCCGCTCCTACTGTCCAACCTGTACCTCTCATCTCCTTCTTTTCCTCTCCTCTCCTCCTCTCCGTCCTGTCCCTCTCCTCCTGTCCATCCTGTCCCTCTCCTCCTTCCCCTCCTCTTCCTGGAGACGACCCTATGCTCTCCTCTGGCAAAGTGCCCTGTCCTCCTGTTTCTCCCTGTCTACCTAGGCACAGGGATGCTGTTGTAAATGTGTGTGTGTGTGTGTGTGTGTGTGTGTGTGTGTGTGTGTGTGTGTGTGTGTGTGTGTGTGTGTGTGTGTGTGTGTGTGTGTGTGTGTGTGTGTGTGTGTGTGTGTGTGTGTGTGTGTGTGTGTGTGTGTGTGTGTGTGTGTGTGTGTGAGAGAGAGAGAGAGAGAGAGAGAGAGAGAGAGAGAGAGAGAGAGAGAGAGGAGGCACAGGGGTGCTGTTATGTGTCTGCCTAGGTTCAAGAGACTGATGGAAGCTGGCTTCCACGGATGAAACTGATACCAACAGATTCCACTGAGGCCTGAGGACGACTGGGGCTGTGGCATTTTGATGTGTGTCTGTGTCTGTTTGTGTGTGTGGTGTACTGGTGTAATGGTGTTGTGTGAGTGTGTGCGCGCGTGCATGCAAGTGTGCTTTTGATGTCGCAGCTGCCACAGTTGTACTTCTTAAGTTTCGTATTGGAGTAGCAGCCATAAATACTGACTGGACACTAGAACATTGGGACAGCTGGTTTTCCCATGCGGGGACATTCTTCACCTAATGGTTTTGGGGTCTTTAGTTGTTCTGTCTGAAGAAGACTAGTGGTGACAAACAGGTAAGAGAGGAGAGTGAGGAGAGAAGAGAGGAATCCAGAATCTATCACTCAGTGGCATTCAGGGGCATACGAGACTTGAAATGTGGAAAAGGCTGAGCATGGAGACTGTATTCTAGTTCTCTTTGGGTTTATGAAAAGCTCTCTGAAATAAAATGGAACAATATCTACAGTATAAAACTCCTGCAAACTGTTTGCTAGGTTTAAGGCACAATCTACTACTCCTTTTCAGTTCTAACACATCTTTAATTTCACCTTTATTTCACCAGGTTTAAGGCACAGTCTACTACTCCTTTTCAGTTCTAACACATCTTTCATTTCACCTTTATTTCACCAGGTAGGCCAGTTGAGAACAAGTTCTCATATACAACTGCGACCTGGCCAAGATAAAGCAAAGCAGTGTGACAAAAACAACACAGAGTTACACATGGGTGAAACAAACGTACAGTCAATAACATAATGAAAAGTTTATATACAGTGTGTGCAAATGTAGTAAGCTAAGAGTGGCAATAAATTGGCCATAATGCCGAAATATTTACAATTGAGAAATTAAACACTGGAGTGATGGATGTGCAGAAGATGAATGTGCAAGTAGAGATACTGGGGTGCAAAGGAGAATAATACAATATGGGAATGTAGTTGGGTGGGCTATTTACAGACAGGCTATAGTTGATGTCGGAAGTTTACATACACCTTAGCCAAATACATTTAAACTCAGTTTTTCACAATTCCTGACATTTAGGATCACCACTTTATTTTAAGAATGTGAAATGTCAGAATAATATTAGAGAGAATTATTTATTTCAGCTTTTATTTATTTCATGACATTCCCAGTGGGTCAGAAGTTTACATATACTCAGTAAGTATTTTGTAGCATTGCCTTTAAATTGTTTAACTTGGGTCAAACGTTTCGGGTAGCCTTCCACACGCTTCCCACAATAAGTTGGGCGAATATTGGGCCCATTCCTCCTGACATAGCTGGTGTAACTGAGTCCGGTTTGTAGCCCTCCTTGTTCACACACACTTTTTCAGTTCTGCCCAAAAATGTTCTATAGGGTTTATTTCAGGGCTTTGTGATGGCCACTCCAATACCTTGACTTTGTTGTCCTTAAGCCATTTTGCCACAACTTTGGAAGTATGCTTGGGGTCATTGTCCATTTGGAAAACCCATTTACGACCAAGCTTTAACTTCCTGACTGATGTCCTGAGATGTTGCTTCAATTTATCCACATCATTTTCTGCCTCATGATGCCATCTATTTTGTGAAGTGCACCAGTCCCTCCTGCAGCAAAGCACCCCCACAACATGATGCTGCCACCCCCGTGCTTCACGGTTGGGATGGTGTTCTTCGGCTTGCAAGCCTCCCCCTTTTTCCCTCCAAACATAACGATGGTCATTATGGCCAAACAGTTCTATTTTTGTTTCATCAGACCAGAGGACATTTCTCCAAAAAGTATGATCTTTGTCCCCATGTGCAGTGGCAAACCGTAGTCTGGATTTTTTTGATGGTGGTTTTGGAGCAGAGGCTTCTTTCTCGCTGAGCGGACTTTCAGGTTATGTCGATATAGGACTTGTTTTACTGTGGATATAGATACTTTTGTACTTGTTCCTCCAGCATCTTCACAAGGTCCTTTGCAGTTGCTCTGGGATTGATTTGCACTTTTCGCACCAACGTATGTTCATCTCTAGGAGACAAAACACGTCTCCTTCCTGAGCTGTATGACTCCTGCATGGTCCCATGGTGTTTATACTTGCGTACTATTGTTTGTACAGATTAACGTGGTACCTTCAGGCATTTGGAAATTGCTCCCAAGGATGAACCAGATTTGTGGACGTCTACAATTCTTTTCTGAGGTCTTGGCTGATGTCTTTAGATTTTCCAATGATGTCAAGCAAAGAGGCACTGAGTTTGAAGGTAGCCTATCAGAAGCTTCTAAAGCCATGACATCATTTTCAGGAATTTTCCAAGCTGTTTAAAGGCACAGTATATTTAGTGTATGTAAACTTCTGACCCACTGGAATTGTGATACAGTGAATTATAAGTGAAATAATCTGTCTGTAAACAATTGTTGGAAAAAATACTTGTGTCATGCACAAAGTAGAAAATTATAGTCTGTTAGCAAAACTATAGTCTGCCAAAACTATAGTCTGTTAACAATACATTTGTGGAGTGGTTAGAAAATATGTTTTAATGACTCCAACCTAAGAGTTTGTAAACTTTAGACTTCAACTGTATGTACAGGTGCAATGATCGGTAAACTGCTCTGACAGCTGATGCTTCAGTTCTTCTGATTAGTTGAATCATACGTGTTTCGGCAGGACTGGAGAAAACACCAGCACACCCAATATCTCGCCAGAAGAAGTTCTGGCCACCTTTTGCTTAAAAACCTGATCCAGTACCTGCGGCTGTGCAGTGGTGCAGAGCGGGAGGGAGGGGGTGTTGGGTGGATTAAGGTGTGATTTCTCTGGCTGTTAAATGGTGTGTGATGATGCAGTCACACCTACTCCCCTCCTCTCATCAACACTGTCACACCTGGTCTGGGGACACACAGGTGACAGATGGGAAGGACCAACAGTAAAGCGTTTGAACCATTTCCATTACTAGCTCAGAGTAGACTATAATGGCATATCCCCCTGAGTCTACTAGAATGGTCAACAATGATGAAATGCCGGGAAAGTCATGAAAGAGGATTGTGTCCGTGTCTTTTGTCTCTTTTGGGATTTTTCCATGAGGATTGTGACTCCTTTCATGCTACTTTGGTCTGCTTTGTGTGTTTTGTTGGGGTGGATTTTGTCTGCTGTTTTGCTTTCATCAGCAGCCAGCATCAGACATTCACACCGAGAGAGAGGGGGGGGGGGTTGTTAAGGTGGGGAACTGCTGTAGATAGAGCTGTAGTTCTCCTAAACAAGGGTCTGATTTACATGTCTGGGCCTCCTCTTCTCTCATCTCCTCTCCTCCAGGCCCCAGGCCCTCTCTCCATCCCCCTGGGTGTCTCTGACAGTCAGCTCCTGTGACATCTGTTTGCCAACAACTCCCAGGCAAACACTGATCACTCATTCCTCTACTGTCCAAATATTTCTGAATGTTTCATATCAAACGTAAATCATTCTAACTCCACAACATCACTAATTCATACAGGCCATAAATGATTCTCCGAGATATGAGCTTCAGTCACGTAAGGCTAGTCTGGAGGCTGGGGCTGGTAGCTTACTGTGCACAGAGAAAGGGAGAGAAAAAAGAGTGCAAGGGGAAGAGAGATCGAGAGGAAGAGAGTGAGAGACATACAGAAAGACAGAGATCTGTGCAGGGCTCTGAATGTTTATTCCAGTAACAGGTACCTACACAGGGGAATCCATTCCACCACCTTATCTCTCACAGGGAAACTGGAAACAATATCATTTTACTGCCTTGCTTTTTATCATGTGGTGCTAAAACCACACATTTATAGGTGTAGTAAAATACAACTGTTATATTTGTTTGTAGCAGGGATTCAATTTCACATCATTTCAATCCCAGGGAAGCTGCAAACACTGAATGTACAGTGTGGTAGTGTGGTATCGAGTCAGCAGATGCTTTCCTATCTGGATATAGAACGATTTTATGAGAATCCATGGGTTTGTAGTGTTTTGTTGTTTGTGTCTTTTTATTCATGTTTTTTGGTCCATTGGTGATAAAGACTATAGAGCCAGAGAAAATTCCTGACTGGAAACCCCACTGATCTGTTATGTTGCTCTTTATAAAACGTCATTGATCTCATGTGGTTTATATTAATCAAAGGAATTACCCCCTTATTACACTACATTGGAAGAAACACAGACATTTCCTCTAGACTATTTTAAATGATCTGCGGTAAGCTTTTTTCTAAAGTAATTCAGTTTTAATGACCCCCATAAAGACTATTTCTTACTCCATCTTTCAGATATGTTCACTCTATCTTTTAATAACAATCACAGACAAATTATAATAAGTCAAAGAACATTTCTTTATCCTGTTTCATCGAACTGCTCAGTTATGAAGCGAAAGCCTCAGGCTACGTCGTTCCCCGCCAGCAGAACACAGACACAACAGAAGAAAAGACTTTGGTTTAGTTATTTAATGAAGTATCAGAAAATAAAGAATGACTTATATTATTATTGCATGAAATGATGTTTACCGATGCAAAATCTAAACTACCCGTTTCTGTTTAATGACCCCCCCCCCCCCCCGTTGGAAACTATTATCCGCCGGTGTCTGTTTTACTGGTGGGAACTAGCAGCCTGTTTATATTCTGTGGGATATGTCGTGTTAGGAGATAGTTAAGTTCCCTGTTAAAAACCTTGCCAGTCTCACCACACCAACATAAAAGCCTGTCCCAGTCAGGGGTCTGTGTGCAGCGCTCGGGGCTCAGGGCTCAGGGCTCAGGGCTCGGGGCTCGGGGCTCGGGGCTCGGGGCTCGGGGCTCGGAGCTCGGGGCTCGGGGCTCGGGGCTCGGGGCTCGGGGCTCGGGCTCAGGGCTCAGGGCTGGGTTAGAGTGGAGACTGGAGGGTCCTACACATCACAATGGGTTTAAACCAGAACACTGGATCCCACTGCCATAACGATGGACAAAAGAAATGGTATGATAAAAACTGCCATTATATATAATTGTGG